>NC_052146.1:12989422-13176241 GCF_902713615.1 Scyliorhinus canicula
GTGTGTGTGTGCAGCTGGGATGAGTGAGTGTCCGGCTGGGATGAGTGAGTGTCCGGCTGGGATGAGTGTGTGTGCAGCTTGGATGAGTGAGTGTCCGGCTGGGATGAGTGAGTGTCCGGCTGGGATGAGTGTGTGTGCAGCTGGGATGAGTGTGTGTGGGGGGTGTAATGTGTGTGTGTGTGTGGCTGGGATGAGTGTGTGTGGGGAGTGTAATGTGTGTGTGCGACTGGGATAAGTGTGTGTGGGGAGTGTAATGTGTGTGCGGCTGGGATGAGTGTGTGTGGGGAGTGTAATGTGTGTGTGCGGCTGGGATGAGTGTGTGTGGGTAGTGTAATGTGTGTGTGCGGCTGGGATGAGTGTGTGTGGGTAGTGCAATGCGTGTGTGCGGCTGGGATGAGTGTGTGGGGGGGGGTGTAATGTGTGTGTGCGGCTGGGATGAGTGTGTGTGGGGAGTGTAATGTGTGTGTGCGGCTGGGATGAGTGTGTGTGGGGAGTGTAATGTGTGTGTGCGGCTGGGATGAGTGTGTGTGTGGCTGGGATGAGTGTGTGTGGGGAGTGTAATGTGTGTGTGCGGCTGGGATGAGTGTGTGTGGGGAGTGTAATGCGTGTGTGCGGCTGGGATGAGTGTGTGTGGGGAGTGTAATGTGTATGTGTAGCTGGGATGTGTGTGTGTGGGGGGTGTAATGTGTGTGTGCGGCTGGGATGAGTGTGTGTGGGGAGTGTAGTGTGTGTGCGGCTGGCATGAGTGTGTGTGGGGAGTGTAATGTGTATGTGTAGCTGGGATGTGTGTGTGTGGGGAGTGTAATGTGTGTGTGTGGCTGGGATGAGTGTGTGTGGGGAGTGTAATGTGTGTGCGCGGCTGGGTTGAGTGTGTGTGGGGAGTGTAATGTGTGTGCGGCTGGGTTGAGTGTGTGTGGGGAGTGTAATGTGTGCGGCTGGGATGAGTGTGTGTGGGGAGTGTAATGTGTGTGCGCGGCTGGGTTGAGTGTGTGTGGGGAGTGTAATGTGTGTGCGCGGCTGGGATGAGTGTGTGGGGAGTGTAATGTGTGTCTGCGGCTGGGATGAGTGTGTGTGGGAAGTGTAATGTGTGTGTGCGGCTGAGATGAGTGTGTGTGGGGAGTGTAATGTGTGTGCGCGGCTGGGTTGAGTGTGTGTGGGGAGTGTAATGTGTGTGTGCGGCTGGGATGAGTGCGTGTGGTGTGTGTAATGTGTGTGTGGGGCTGGGATGAGTGTGTGTGGGGAGTGTAATGTGTGTGCGGCTGGGATGAGTGTGTGTGGGGAGTGTAATGTGTGTGTGGGGCTGGGATGAGGGTGTGTGGGGAGTGTAATGTGTATGTGTGGCTGGGATGAGTGTGTGTGGGGAGTGTAATGTGTGTGCGGCTGGGATGAGTGTGTGTGGGGAGTGTAATGTGTGTGTGCGGCTGGGATGAGTGTGTGTGGGGAGTGTAATGTGTGTGTGTGGCTGGGATGAGTGTGTGTGGGGAGTGCAATGTGTGTGCGGCTGGGATGAGTGTATGTGGGGAGTGTAATGTGTGTGCGGCTGGGATGAGTGTATGTGGGGAGTGTAATGTGTGTGTGCGGCTGGGATGAGTGTGTGTGGGGAGTGTAATGTGTGTGCGCGGCTGGGATGAGTGTGTGTGCGGCTGGGATGAGTGTGTGTGCGGCTGGGATGAGTGTGTGTGGGACTGGGATGAGTGTGTGTGGGGAGTGTAATGTGTGTGTGCGGCTGGGATGAGTGTGTGTGGGGGGAGTGTAATGTGTGTGTGCGGCTGGGATGAGTGTGTGTGGGGGGAGTGTAATGTGTGTGTGCGGCTGGGATGAGTGTGTGTGCGGCTGGGATGAGTGTGTGTGCGGCTGGGATGAGTGTGTGTGCGGCTGGGATGAGTGTGTGTGCGGCTGGGATGAGTGTGTGTGCGGCTGGGATGAGTGTGTGTGCGGATGGGATGAGTGTGTGTGCGGCTGGATGAGTGTGTGTGAGGCTGGGATGAGTGTGTGTGCGGCTGGGATGAGTGTGTGTGCGGCTGGGATGAGTGTGTTGGGGGCTGGGATGAGTGTGTGTGCGGCTGGGATGAGTGTGTGTGGGCTGGGATGAGTGTGTGTGGGGCTGGGATGAGTGTGCGTGCGGCTGGGATGAGTGTGTGTGCGGCTGGGATGAGTGTGTGTGGGGCTGGGATGAGTGTGTGTGCGGCTGGGATGAGTGTGTGTGCGGCGGGATGAGTGTGTGTGGGGCTGGGATGAGTGTGTGCGGCTGGGATGAGTGTGTGTGCGGCTGGGATGAGTGTGTGTGGGGCTGGGATGAGTGTGTGTGGGGCTGGGATGAGTGTGTGTGCGGCTGGGATGAGTGTGCGTGCGGCTGGATGAGTGTGTGTGCGGCTGGGATGAGTGTGTGTGCGGCTGGGATGAGTGTGCGTGCGGCTGGGATGAGTGTGTGTGCGGCTGGGATGAGTGTGTGTGCGGCTGGGATGAGTGTGTGTGCGGCTGGGATGAGTGTGTGTGCGGCTGGGATGAGTGTGTGTGCGGCTGGGATGAGTGTGTGTGCGGCTGGGATGAGTGTGTGTGCGGCTGGGATGAGTGTGTGTGCGGCTGGGATGAGTGTGTGTGCGGCTGGGATGAGTGTGTGTGCGGCTGGGATGAGTGTGTGTGCGGCTGGGATGAGTGTGTGTGCGGCTGGGATGAGTGTGTGTGCGGCTGGGATGAGTGTGTGTGCGGCTGGGATGAGTGTGTGTGCGGCTGGGATGAGTGTGTGTGGGGCTGGGATGAGTGTGTGTGCGGCTGGGATGAGTGTACCAGATTCGTACCAGAGTGCGGCGTACTCAGCGATGGCATCGTTTCGGAGGGGGCATAGCATCCGAAAAACGGCGGCGCCCCCGATTGCGGGCCTCACAACGGATTCTCCGGCCAATCGCTAAATGCGATTTCGGCGTCGGCAATCGGAGAATCCAGCCTCTAGTCTCAGAAAGGGAGAAGCCAGCGCATGGTGAGAGTGGCTGGCAGAGCAGAGTGAGCAGACAGCTGTGAGGAGGAAACCCAGAATGAAGGACTGAGATCAGGAAAATTACTTTACTCAAAGGGTTTGTGAATCTTTAGAATTCTCTACCCCAGAGGGTTGAATACGTTTAAGGAAGGGATAGACCCATTTTCGGGCCGGAATTCTCCGGCAGCGCATCCCTGCTCGCGGATTTCCTGGTGGAGTGGATTCAATTGACTCTCTGGGAATTAAGGAATATGGAGAACGGGTAGGAAAATGGAGCTGAAACCGCAGATCAGTCATCATCATATTGAATGGCGCAGCAGGCTCGATGGGCCGAATGGCGTACTCTTCCTCCTATTCCTCGTGCTCGGTTGTGAGAGTTTATTGCAATCCCTTGCTCTCCAGCCCAATTCATAGTTCAGATGTTTCTAAAATATAATTGAAATTGCAATTGTATTTTTTGAATTGTACCTTGTTACTGATGAGGGGCAGGATTCTCCCGTACCCGGCGGGGCGGAGTGGCGTGAACCACTCCGGCGTCGGGCCACCCCAAAGATGTGGAGGAGAGCTAGACCGGCGGCGGAGTGGTTTGCGCCCCGCCGGCTGGCGGGGAAGGCCTTTAGCGCCATGCCAGCCGGGGCTGAAGGGACTCCGCCGGCCGGCGCGGGTCCGCGCATGCGCAGGAACGTCAGTGGCTGCTGACGTCATCCCCGCGCATGCGCAGTTGGGGGGTTCACCTTCGCGCCGGCAAACGTGGAGACTTACACGGCCGGAGCGGAGGAAGAGAGTGCCCCCACGGCACAGGCTCGCCCGCGGATCGGTGGGCCCCGATCGTGGGTCAGGTCACCATGGGGGCACCCCCCGGGCCAGACCGCCCCACCGAGGACCCTGGAGCCCGCCCGCGCCGCCAGGTCCCGCCGGTAAAGGGCAACTCCAATTAATGCCGGAGGGACCTGCATAGAACGGGCAGGACTTCAGCCCATCGCAGGCCGGAGAATCGCCGGTGGGGAGGGGGGGGGGGGGGGGGGGGGCTGCTGCCAGCAGCCGGCAACCGGCATGGCGTGATTCCCGCCACCGCCAATTCTCCGGCGCCGGAGAATTCGGCAGCCGAACGGGACGCGGATTCACGCCCCTCCCCCCCGGCGATTCTCCGACCCGGCGGGGGGGGGTCGGAGAATCCCTCCCGAGGTCTCTATTCAGTCCTGTGAATAAAATTCCTTCCCCTGTAATGGATTGCGGAATAACAATCCTCGAATCAGAGAATGGTTACAGCACACAAGGAGACAAACTTAGCCCATCAGAGCTCCGCTCTCTGCAAAAGGTTTTGTCACTTTAGCACCTTGTTCAATTTTCTTTTCAAAGCCGCGATGGAATCAGCCTCCAGCACACATTCTCAGGCAGCACGTTCCCAATCCTACATACTTGCTGCGGAAAAACATTTTCCCTCATGTCCGCTTAAATCAGTTTCCATGATCCTGCAGCAAATGGGAGTTGGTTCTCTGTAACACCTCTGCCTCGACCCCTTATGGTTTTGAACACCTCTATCAAATCTCCTTTGCACCTTTTCTCCTGTCATCCTAGACCTTCCTCTGTATTAGGTCAAGGGGCACGACAGCCTGCTCTTTCCATTTAAGGTTAATGTCACTTGTTAGGTTCCCCCGGGTGGTTTATCCAATTTGTGTTTCTGTGTTGTATGGCAATGAGCTCCCGTCCTCACTTTGGCCTTTGACTGAGGCTATCTCTCAACGCTGCTAACGTCAGGGCCACAGGCCAACAGTCAGTGACAAGAGATCTGCCTTCCTGGGAGTTAAAGTTGACGGCTCCCGCTGAAAATACTCCAACCTTTTGTCCCTGCCTGTGAACACGTGATGTGGTCATCCTCACGACACCTGTCTGTGCGGAGTCTGCACGTTCTCCCCGTGTCTGCGTGGGTTTCCTCGGGGTGCTCCGGTTTCCTCCCACAGCCCAAAGATGTGCAGGTTAGGTGGATTGGCCACGCTACAATTGTCCTTAGTGTCCAGAAAGGTTAGGTGAGGTGAGGCACTCATTTTTTTCAACAGGGGCAGCACGGTAGCATAGTGGTTAGCATAAATGCTTCACAGCTCCAGGGTCCCCAGTTCGAATCCCGGCTTGGGTCACTGTCTGTGTGGAGTCTGCACGTTCTCCCCGTGTGTGCGTGGGTTTCCTCCGGGTGCTCCGGTTTCCTCCCACAGTCCAAAGATGTGCAGGTTAGGTGAATTGGCCATGCTAAATTGCCCTCAGGGTCCAAATTGCCCTTAGTGTTAGGTGGGGTTACTGGGTTATGGGGATAGAGTGAAGGTATGGGCTTGGGTAGGGTGCTCTTTCCAAGAGCCGGTGCAGACTCGATGGGCCGAATGGCCTCCTTCTGCACTGTAAATTCAAAGATTCTATGACCCTGCCTTCTATACCAAATGAATAGGTGTTTCATCTGATTTCAATCACTGACATGGGGCTGGTTTAGCACACTGGGCTAAATCGCTGGCTTTTAAAGCAGACCAAGGCAGCACAGTTCAATTCCAGTACCAGCCTCCCCTAACAGGTGCCGGAATGTGGCGACTAGGGGTTTTTCACAGTAACTTCATTTGAAGCCTACTAGTGACAATAAGCGATTTTCATTTCACAAGGACAGCATTCTTTTGCCCATCCCGAATTGAACTCTCCGGCCATTTCAAAGGGCCCTTAAGAATCAACCACATTGCTGTGGGTCTGGAGTCATATATAGGCCAGGCCAGGTAAGGATGGCAGATTTCCTTCCCTATGGGGAAGGCTTTTAATGCCATGGTCACCAATACCAAGACTAACTTTGCATTCAGGGGCGCGATTCACCGATCGCGGGACTAAGTGTCTGTGCCGTCGTGAACACCGTCGCGTTTCACGACGGCGCGAAATGGGCGCGGGAAGTAACAATTCTGGCAGTTCACACCGCTCCAGCCTTATAACCTGGCACGGACGGGGGGGCGGTGCCAATCCGCGCATGCACAGTGGCGAAGTGCCAACCGACGCATGCGCGGTAGACTCGCTCCGGCCCCGACGCAACATGGCACGGGGGTTCTGGGGCAGAAAGCGGGACAAAGTAGGCCGGGCGGGGGGTGGGGGGGGGGGGGGGGGGCCCGCCGATCGGTGAGCCCCGATCACAGGCCAGACCCCATCGGAGGCCCCCACCCCTGGTGAAGGTGCGCTTTCTCCCACCCCACAGGCCCCCCCCCCGACCATTCCCACAGAGTTCCCGCCGGCAGCGACCAGGGGTGAACGGCGCCGGCAGGACTCTGCCATTTCCGCGCGGCCGCTCGGCCGGAAAATCGGAGGCCCGGCCACGGACAGCGGCCCACAACCGGCGCCGCGCCAAACGGCGCCGATTCTCCGCAACTCAGAGAATCGCACGCCAGCATTGGGGCGGCGTGGCGCGGTTGCGGCGATTCTCTATCCCAGCGCAGGGCTCGGAGAATCGGGCGCCAGCGTTGGGACGGCGTGGCGTGGTTGCGGCGATTCTCTATCCCAGCGCAGGGCTCGGAGAATCACGCCCTAGATTTTCATTAATTGAATATAAAAGTCTCCAGCTGCCCTGGTCGGGCTTGAATCCATGCCCCCCAGAACATCTCCGGATGACTAGTTCAGTGATATTCCCACTACACTGCCACCTCTTGACTGTCAGTCAAACAGTACTTTAGTCCCCATTTCCAAATTCCTTATATTGCTCCCAGGAGTTTTTCCCCATATTCCTTGGAACTGTTTAAATTAGTGATCCTGTTTATAGCCATTTTCTTAGAACTTCTGGTTTACTTTATTGGTGTTTATTCTATTTCTTAATAAACATTTATTTTATTAAAATCATTACAAAAGGCCTGGGACATCATTCTCTGGATTTCAAACCTTTCCTCAGGCTAGATTGCAAAAATACTGTTGAGGACGGTTGTTTCAAGTTTCCCTTCTGGGATTTGAATGACTTGGCATTTACCATAGTAGCCTGTCCACTCACCACAGAATTACAGTCCTTTTAACAAACATTCCACAGTTGCAACAGCTTCCAATGGGTTTGCATTTCCCTGTTTCAGCGAGCAGTAACTTTGAGTGACTGCCTCCATACACTACCAGCAGTGAAGCCTGTCCCAATGAGTCTTGCCCTCTGGCCATGGAAGAATAAATCTCCTTGGATGCTTGTGGGATGCAGCTCTTGGACTGTCCACCTCTTGGCAAAGCCAAACTCATCTCTCTGTTGACCACACAAAACTGCTGCTACATTCAGTGATTTGTAAGGAAGCCTGCAACCTGATCTCAAAATGTCTTCCTTTGCACACTTTCCCATGGCAACGGGAAACACATTAGCCTTGCATCTAGGATGAATTGCAGATGAGTTATTCTTGGCTCCAGTAGAGGTTTTCAACACAACTGTTTACAACCTGATGCTTTCAACACCTTTCTGGGACTTATGGGAGACTTTGGAATCTGCCTGTTGTTGGGCAGCACGGTAGCATTGTGGATAGCACAATCGCTTCACAGCTCCAGGGTCCCAGGTTCGATTCCGGCTTGGGTCACTGTCTGTGCGGAGTCTGCACATCCTCCCCGTGTGTGCGTGGGTTTCCTCCGGGTACTCCGGTTTCCTCCCACAGTCCAAAGATGTGCAGGTTAGGTGGATTGGCCATGCTAAATTGCCCTTAGTGTCCAAAATTGCCCTTAGTGTTGGGTGGGGTTACTGGGTTATTGGAATAGGGTGGAAGTGTTAACCTTGGGTAGGGTTCTCTTTCCAGGAGCCGGTGCAGACTCGATGGGCCGAATGGCCTCCTTCTGCACTGTAACTTCTATGAAAAAAACTCAGAAACTGTTGCCATTGTCTCTAACCCGGAACATCTTACCGCCTCCGCAGTAACACAATCTGGAACTACCGTTGATCTTTAACCGCCCCAGGTCGGTTGTCAAGCAAGCGTCAAAAAAGATCACAACATCTCTCCATTTGCCATAAATTAACGACACAGTGCCAAATTACAGCAACCCTTTAAACCTCATAACTGTAACAGGAATGATTTGCTGCTGAAGTATGGTGGCGAGGGTGGAACCTGTAAATCAGCAGTAATTACAACAACTGTATTCCTGGAGCACCTTTAACACAGTGACATCTTCGAGAGGCTGCAGCGGAGAGTGACAAGAACGGTACTCGGATGTGGGGTGTCAGTCACATGGAGAAGCACAGAGAAGTTTTGTGACAGACTTTATAGACATCTTCAAAATCATGAATGATAATGATCAAGTAAATAAGGAAAAAAAGGTTATCCAGGGACAGAAAGGTCGGCATCCAAAGGGGGGAGATTTAGGGTCATTGGAAAAGAAAGCAGAGGCGAGATGAGGAGAATCTTTTTGTGCAGTGGGCTGTTTGGCTCTGGAAGGTGTTGGAACCAGATTCAATAGTAACTTTCAAATGGGAACTGAATAGATACTTGAAGGGGAAACATTTGCAAGGTAATGATGGAAAGCGGAGGGGGGGGGGGTGTGGTATTATCAGAGATTAAGGCAAAGCAAGGGTTAATGAAATGTATACAGACAGCCACTAGAGGGAGCTAGTCCTATGAATATATAAGGGATGGCGCTGAGACTTGTGGGTCAGAAGAAGATACAGACGGATGAAGGTTGGAGGAGAGGGTGAGGCACGAGAGAGAGAGAGAGAGCAGTTGTGTTCTTCAGAATTCCGGAGTTAGAGATACCATAGTTTAATACAGTAACCATCTACTTTAGGAATGTGAATGAATCTTATTTAGTAGTGCTAATAAACTGGTTTTGTTCGTTAACAAAGCTTGTCCTTTGTTCAACACTACGCATCCAAGCCATCCAGGTAAAGCACAGCAGAGAGCAACACGGTAGCACAAGTGGCTAGCACTGTGGCTTCACAGTGCCAGGGCCCCAGGTTCGATTCCCCGCTGGGTCACCGTCTGTGCGGAGTCTGCACGTTCTCCCTGTGTCGGCGTGGTTTTCCTCCGGGTGCTCCGGTTTCCTCCCACAGTCAAAAGACGTGCAGGTTAGGTGGGTTGGTCGTGATAAATTGCCCTTAGTGACTAAAAAGGTTAGGAGGGGTTACTGGGCTATGGGGATAGGGTGGAAGTGAGGGCTTAAGTGAGTCGGTGCAGACTCGATGGGCCGAATGGCCTCCTTCTGCACTGTATGTTCTATGTTAACACAGTGGGGTTAATTAAAAAGCTGTTTCACAGAGCCAGCAGGGACAGAATGGCATCGTACTGTGATGTATCGCTTTATAATTCCAGAAACATTACAGATCACAGCAGTGTCATCAGCTCAAATAATTTTTTTTAAATTCCAATTAGGGAGCAATTGAGCGTGGCCAATCCACCGACCCTGCACATCTTTGGATTGTGGGGGTGAGACCCACGCAGGCACGGGGAGAATGTGCAAACTCCACATGGACAGTGACTCGGGGCCGGCGCCGGACCCAGGTCCTCGGCGCCGTGAGGCATCAATGCTAACCAACTGCGCCAGCTTGCCGCCTGTTACCGGCTAAAATACTGGCACCGGACAAATAATGAGACATAGAACATAGAACAGTACAGCACAGAACAGGCCCTTCGGCCCTCAATGTTGTGCCGAACAATGATCACCCTACTTTAAACCCACGTAACCCGTAACCCAACAATCCCCCCATTAACCTTACACTACGGGCAATTTACCATGGCCAATCCACCTAACCCGCACATCTTTGGACTGTGGGAGGAAACCGGAGCACCCGGAGGAAACCCACGCACACACAGGGAGGACGTGCAGACTCCACACAGACAGTGACCCAGCCGGGAATCGAACCTGGGACCCTGGAGCTGTGAAGCATTGATGCTAACCACCATGCTACCGTGAGGCCCCCGTGACATCAGGGGAGGTGACCAAAAAAGCTCAATCAAAGACGTAGGTTTTAAGGAGCATCATAAAGGCAGAGAGAGAGTGAGATGGAACAAGTTTAGGGGCTGGTTTAGCACACTGGGCTAAATGGCTGGCTTTTAAAGCAAGCCAAGGCAGGCCAGCAGCACGGTTCGATTCCCGTACCAGCCTCCCCGAACAGGCGCCGGAATGTGGCGACTAGGGGCTTTTCACAGTAACGTCATTTGAAGCCTACTCGTGACAATAAGCGATTTTCATTTCACTTCATTTCAAGTTTAGAAAGGGTCTTTCACAATCACTATCACAATCACAGACTGATTGTTACGGAAGGGATGTATTGTGCCCAGTGACAGTTGTTCTAACTGAACAGCTTTCTCTGTACGAGGCGAAGGTGAGCTTCTTGAGTGTTATTGCAGCCGAAGCCAGCCAGGCGAGCAGTGAGTGCACCAACACTCGACTCAAGTCCTGTGGACTGCCGACAGGGTGTGAGTGGTTTATCGGTGAGCCACGTGTTGGAGCCTGTTCGCCCTCTGCCCTGCTCTCCGCGCTGACCAGGTCTGCTCCCTGGCGGGCGGTTGAGTCCAGCGTTTCTGGCCACGGCTGATTGATCAATTGCGGCGCACCCGGATGTTGGGTGAAATAGAATCTGGCTAGTTATGCTGCTTGCTGCAGTTGAATAGCCTTCTCACACTAACTGGGCTCTGATATGGTTCGAGATGTGTCACAGAATGGCAAGCTCTCGTAACTCTGTATCCAAGCATGAGTTAGCACCTTAGCGAGACGAGGAGCGGGGTGGGAGGGGGGGGGGGGGGGGGGGGGGGGTGACTAAAAGATGAAACTATTACTTGTGGAAAATTGGGTGCGCCCCTCCCTCTATTGGCCTCCTTCTCCCTGCCTTGGCTCCCACAACAGGAGGCCGAGAAACAGCAACCACCCCTTCACATTGCTTCTAAAACACTGCATGGTTTGTTACACTATAATTGGGACATAAGTAGCCACAGCATCAAAGTGTGGAACACATCCAATTAGAGGTTTATAGCCCGCACTGTTTCAATTATAGGAACACAAGTGAATAAAAGTTTGGAATTCCGCAAAAAGAAATATTATTTGTATACCTGTGGCGATCCCTCCTCTTTCAACCTCTAACTTAAGCTGCAAATTCTTGTTAAGCAAATTCCTTTTGCGCCTGCACTCATTCTGATGCACGCATTGTACACAGTCAACCTTCTCATATATGGTGTTTTGGCAGCTGGGAACACAGGAACAGGAGCAGGCCATTCAGCCCCTCAAACCAGACATGCCATTCAATGAGATCATGCACTAACTGTGGTCCAAGTCACCCACCTTTGGTTAACCAAAAGCTATTAATTTCAGATTTAAAATGAACATTCGATCTAATTTCAGTTGCTGTTTGTGGAGGAGAGTTCCAACCTTCTAGCAGCCTTAGTGTGTAGAAGTGTGTGGTAGTGACTACAGGTACTACGGTACCTAGGAGTGTGAGCTGTTATTGGTGGAGAAGGCCCGCTGCCCATTGGCCCAAGTGTTGTCTCCCCATTGGTCGAGAGGAAGGTAGCTCCGCCTATGAGGCGGAGTATAAGAATCCATGTTTCCCAGCAGCCATCGTTCTTTCTGTACTCAAGCTGCTGGGCACGCGTCTTGTAGATTAAAGCCTTCAATTCGGACTACTCCTTCGTTTCTGTGTTCATTGATCGCGCATCAAAGTGTTTGCTAATTTCACTCCCCAAAGGCCTGGCTCTGATTTGTTGACCATTGCCCTCTAGACCTAGACTGCCCAACTGCAGAAATAATGTCTCTCCGTCCACCCTATCTCCCAATGTTTGAAAGCTTTGATCAAATCAGCCTTTCAAATTCCAGGGAGTGCAACCCTAGTTTGTGTAATCCCTCCTCATAATTTACCCATTGTGTGTCCAGCAGAGCATCATTTGGTTTGGGGCTGGTTTAGCTCACTTGGCTGGACAGCTGGCTCATGATGCAGAGCAAGGCCCGCAGCGCGTGTTCAATTCCCGTACCGGCTGAGGTTATTCATGAAGGCTCAACCTGGCCCTGCGCCTGAGGTGTGACCCTCGGGTTGAATCACCACCAGTCAGCTCTCCTGATCAAAGGGGAAAGCAGCCTATGGTCATCTGGGGCTATGGTGACGTTATAATTCTGGTAAATTTACCCTGAACTCCAGCCAATATATCCTTCCTGAGGCGTGGTGCTCACAGTGCTCCAGATCTAAACAGGCCTGAAGCATGACTTCTTCCCCCCTTAATAGAAAGGTCAGTACAGGCAGCCGTCAACTTTAAAGCCACCAGACTTGACGACATTCCAGTTATGTTGAATGGTGTTTATCATAAACACCATAAATTGGAACCCTGTTTCAACTTTCCATGTCGGTCCTGATCTCCCGATCAGTGGCGATCTCCCTGTTGTATTGCGTGATCGTAAATATGAGCATGCGTGCACGCAAGGTGGCTGCCGTCTGAAACGTGCATCTTCTTCGATTGCGACACCGTATTTACGCATTCAACCTCGTGGTGGATTTTCGCGCCTTTTTCACGGATATAATACTCTTGGTGCTGATACTTTGCTGACGTGCTCGGCATTTTTCGATCTCTATTTCTAACGTTAAATCCTTTTGTCTCAAAGGTCTTTCTCTGAAGTGCTCTAAAAACAATTTGGTCACGAATTAAAGAATCACGCACGGCTGAAAAGTTGCAGGATTGAGCTAGAAGTTTTACGTTTGTCACAAAGCTAGTAAACAATTCCCCTGTTCTTTGCAATCTCTGATGGAAAATTAAGCGTTCAAATGTCTCATTTGGCCGTCGAATTTAGTTAAAATAACATCAGCTCTGTCCTGACCAGCAGAATATTGAAAAGAGTCGCATATTTCGATTGCATACTGTCCTGCCATTGTGACGAGCTATGCAATTTTGCGAGCATCACTTAAGTCAGTTAAATCTGTACCTTCCAGATATATTTGAACTTGCTGTTTAAACAGTTTCCAATTTGCATTCAAATTGCCGGTTATCATTAGGCGACGTGGAGCTTGTGCGTGGTCCATCGAGGCGTTTGTCTTCGAAGGATTCATTTGCTACGATGCTTCCCCAGTCGAATAGCTGATAAGGTTTTCTTCTTTTTCTGATCTACCTAAATCCCTCTAGCTAGTTTACTGAAGCCAAATCCTGGTACCATGTTATATTACGTGATCGTAATACGTCGTTACTCTTTGCTTTACTCCCAGAATGGTCTGATGGTTAGATTTCAATGAAACTACTAATCTTGAATTCAAAGCAAAATAGATTTAATGAAAATCGCTTATTTTCACGAGTAGGCTTCAATGAATTTACTGTGAAAAGCCCCTAGTTGCCACATTCCAGCGCCTGTCCGGGGAGGCTGTTACGGGAATCGAACCGTGCTGCTGGCCTGTCTTGGTCTGCTTTCAAAGCCAGCGATTTAGCCCAGTGAGCTAAACCAGCCCCTATAATGACAAACAAATTATTATTGTTATAATGAATAACAAATTGAAAACTAATGAGTTTGTTCACGTTTACAGAACTATAACTGATGATAAAGTAAATCACGTGCTATCTATGCTATATCTCTCTAACACTCTGCTGTCTAGTTACTCCTGGTTCGAGGAAACCCAAGATCCTCTGAGTTTAGTTTATATACCTGAATCGAGTGCTGTCATCTAGTGGTTGTCTAACACTATGATGGAGTTGTTAACCCAATACATACTAGCAGAAATACAGATCACTACACTCCCAACACCACATCATAGAGTCAAGAGTTTTACAGCACAGAAACAGGCCCTTCAGCCCATCAGACCTGTGCCGGCCGCCAAGCACCTATCTATTCTCATCCCATTTTCCAGTACTTGGTCCGTGGCTTTGTATGCTTTGGTGTTTCAAGCGCACATCTAAATGTTGTCAGTGGCGACCTCCCAACACTACATCAGTGACGCTCATACATGTTCACAGATGTTCAGTTCCTGCTCGCTGTTTGCAGTTCTTCGCGCCCCTGCTTTCCCAAACTCTTTCTTCAAATTCAGAGTTTCTTTGCCCATAATAATGGCAGAAAAGCATAAATCTGGTGCAAGAGGCGTTTCTTCTTCTAAGAAACACGGAGCAATTACGATGGAAACAGAAATGGAAATGATTAAGAGGTCTGAAAAAGGTGAGATTGGTGGAGCTTTGGATATGCCCTGGATGACCGCTGTGACCATTGTGAAAGACAAGCCAAGAATTCAGGAACATGTTCAGGGTTTGGCCCCTATGCAATCAGCTGCGATATCTAAACAGCGTGCGTCAGTGAATAGGGGCCTATACAACATATGCAGCTGTTACTGAGCAGCGTACAAGGAGAAGAGGACAACATCAGTCCAAACTTCTTTGGACACTTTCGTTAAGAAAGCAGGGAAGGCTCCAGAACAAAAGCGTGACGCCAAGAATCCCAAGCCTCCAACCAAAGACACAATCTCCAGCCAAATTCCAGCAAAGTCGCCTCAAAGAGGTCGTTCCCCTGAAAACCTCACCCAGCCAGACCCGTCCACGAGCCCAGGATCGATGAAAACAAATTGCTGTGAGGCTCCAAACAATTTGGCCCTGCGTTTAAGATAATTTGTAGGGAATGCACAGTGAACAGGACAGTACTGAACAGTAGGGAACAATGGGAAATCCCATTGACAGCGACGGCAAGAGCAGACAATAATATACTAATCTTTATTAGTGTTAGAAATGGGCTTACAACAACACTGCAATGAAGTTACTGTGAAAATCCCCTAGTCGCCACATTCCGGCGCCTGTTCGGGTACACTGAGGGAGAATTCAGAATGTCCAAATCACCTCACAGCACGTGTTTCGGCACTCGTGGGAGGAAACCGGAGCGCCCGGAGGAAACCCACGCGGACACAGGGAAACGTGCGGACTCCTCCGCACAGATAGTGACCCAAGCCGGGAATCGAACCTGGGACCCTGGAGCTGTGAAGCAACAGTGCTAACCAGTGCTACCATACTGGTCAACGGCAGGCCACCTCCCACCGCCAGGCCACCTCCGGGGAGGCCAGTGAATCTGCCCCTATGTCCGAGGCCTGGCTTTATTCCATTGACCCTTTTGATTATTTTCTCTCCCTGTTCCTGGCATTTAAAAAAATTAATTTAGAGGACCCAATTCATTTTTTCCAATTAAGGGGCAATTTAGAGTGTTCAATCCACCTAACCGGCACATCTTGGGGTTGTGGGGGCGAAGCGTCTTGTGGCGGTGTTGCGTCTACCCCCAAAACCCCCCCCCCCCCATAATACTGCCCCTTTGACCCCAAAATGGTCAGTGATCTGCAATTGACATGGTTTTGACCCCAGCTTGGCCAAAGCCTCTTTGGACCTCCCCCTGCTTCTAGCTTTTCCATTGTTCTATCCTGGTTTACATTGAAATCCCAATTGCCAAATGGCAGCACCTTTGGATGGGAATTCCTGCCTGAGGTTAATGGACTTTTCAATGGTCCATTAAGTTGTCCATCCTGCGACAATTCCTGTCCAATTAATCTGGAGGATACTGCAGAAAGTAACAGTGGGGAGAAAGGTCACTGAGGCATTTAAAAAAAATCCCTTTTATTCTTCATTTTCCTTGAATATCCACACTAACTAGTTGTAAAAAAAAAAAAAATCCTATTTGCATTGGGGGTGGAAAGGATCAACAGCTCGTCAAGATTAATCCAAATAAAATAAAAACAAACAGTGCTGGCAACACTCGTCAGGTCAGGGACCTCCGGGGGGGGGGGGGGGCAGCACGGTGGCGCAGTGGTTAGCACTGCTCAACCTCACGGTGCCGAGGACCCGGGTTCGAATCCCGGCTCTGGGTCACTGTCCGTGTGGAGTTTGCACATGCTCCCCGTGTTTGCGTGGGTTTCGCCCCCACAGCCCAAAGATGTGCAGGTTAGGTGGGTTGGCCAGGCTAAATTGCCCCTTAATTGGGATTTTAAAAATTGGGAACTCTAAATTTCTATTAAAAAGAAAGGCCAGGAGACTAGTGTGGAGCATTAATACCAGCACCGATCATTTGGGCCGAATGGTCTGTTTTTCTTTAGTCTTTCAGGGGATGTTGACACCGCTGGCAAGGTCAGCATTTGTTGCTTTGAACTGAGAGGCTTACCAGGCCATTTCAGAGGGGGGGGGGGGGGGGGGGGCGCGGCGCGGGGGGGGGGGGGGGGGGGGGGGCGTGGTTTGGGGGGGGGGGGGGGGAGTGGTACAGCTTTGACACAGAGTCACCCAGACTCGAAACTTTAACTCTCTTTTCTCCCCGCGGATGCTGTCAGGCCTGCTGAGATTGTCTGGTGTTTTCTATTTTTGTAAAGCGATGTACTCTGACTGTTACAGACTCCGGCTGTACTGTCACATCCAGACTTGCTTGGGAGACAGAATTGCAGCCCCCCCCCCACACCCAACCTTCCAGCTTCCTTTAGTCCCGTCGAAGGGAGCTTGCCTTTGAAAAGCTTTGAGCGATTCTTAGAAATGCCGGCTGTTAAAGGTGCATAACTGGGTGGTATCACAATGTGTTGCACATGTGGGAGAGAGGAAGTTTCAAAGAACGTTATGAGCTAACATGGAACTGACCCCTTCAAAACATCTCATAAAAGCTGTAATTCCCAGTAACTGGTGATGTGAGCAACATCTGTCTGAACACGTTTCACTTTGCCCCATCTCTCCTCCCATAACACGCCTCCTGTGTCGGAACCCTTGACCCGTGTTGGGGTGCACTTCCAGCCTCCACTTATTTAATAGCCTGACAGAAGTGTGCCCACCAGATGGATTAATGAAGAATTTATTGAAGTAACAAAGTATATACAGAAAGTGGGATAAAAGCTACCATGGTCCAGGACCCCAAACTGCTGACTAACTGTGAAACCCGCTCTGCCCCCAGCGTTTGTGCATTCGGCTCCATTGGCCGACATGACCCCCCCCCCCCCCCCCGGGGACTCGCCCCCTTCAAGGGGAACGCTTCCACTTCCATCTCCCTTTAAGACCCTGATAAACATTCTCAAATAACAAAGGATCTATTTCCAAAAATGTACACGTGTCTCTCAAAACAGCCTCTTGTAGGGTCAGTCAGTCATGGGACTCCTTTGAGGGTCACGCAATTCACTGACGATATTTCAGCAGTAGAGGTGACTGGTGTTTGGGCTTCTGACTCTCGATAGATGAAGGTGTGTCCATTCAGGTAGTTTCCGTAGTTCCTCCTGAAGCAATACTGGGTTCGTCCTCTGGGTGGTTTGATGCTGCATTACTTTCCTCCGCGTCCATCTCGCCGTGACGTCTACTAGGGCCGGGATGTCCCACTAGTCCGGGGTGCAATCCTCTAAGAACAGGGGCTGGTTTCGCACACTGGGCTAAATAGTTGGCTTTTGAAAATTAAATGAAATGAAAATCGCTCATTGTCACCAGTAGGCTTCAAATGAAGTTACTGTGAAAAGCCCCTAGTCGCCACGTTCCGGCGCCCGTTCGGGGAGGCTGGTATGGGAAAGCAAGAAGCAGACCAAGGCAGGCCAGCAGCGTGGGTTCAATTCCCGCACCAGCCTCCCCGAACAGGCGCCGGAATGTGGCGACTAGGGGCTTTTCACAGTAACTTCATTGAAGCCTACTGGTGACAATAAGCGATTTTCATTTTTCATTTTCATTTTCCTCACGTGGGCCAAGTGTTTTTTTTTTAACCTTCTCCTTTGTACTTCTATCTCTGATGATACTGGGCCTGTTTTGGTCACGACTGATCCCGGGACCCAATTAGGACCAGCGCTGAAATTCCGTAAACTAAATAACCCACCGCAAATGTTCTTTCAAGTTTCTTTGAATCGCGGTGCCTTTTCTGTGTGTTTTGTTTAGCCTCCACCCTCTCCACTAAATTTGGAATTTTTAAAAAACTTTTAAATAAGCAAATTTGGAAATATAAGGTCCAATCGCGTTCTTATGCGTCCCCCCCCCCCCTCGGGCCCTTGTCGTCAAATTGAATTTGTTAAGTTGCACTATTATCGAGGGCTCCAGGTGATAACGGCCCTTGATTAACTCAATCAATTTCTCAGCTGTTTTATAGTCGGGGGCATCGGGAGACGTGAGATTCCTAATCAGGTTGTAAGTGGGAGTCCCACAGGCCATTAGTAGAATTACCCACTGTTTTTCCTCCTACCCCCATATAGGTATAGCGCGCATTGATATGTATGGGGGTGGAATGGTTCTTGTTTACCAAAAAGGGGCATTGTCACTCACGGACTGTTGAACGAGTTTGCTTTGATGGAGACATCTTCAAATGAAATGAATGAAAATCGCTTATTGTCACGAGTAGGCTTCAAATGAAGTTACTAGTCGTGGACTAGACGTCCTAGTCGTCACATTCCGGCGCCTGTTCGGGGAGGCTGGTACGGGAATTGGTTTTTGTAACAGCAGGAACACACTCTGTCAGGTTGATCCTCGTCGCCAAGGTATTATACTGACAGACGGACAATCACCAGATGGGTTAACAATGTAACGATTTATTAGAGTAAGAAACTATATAAAGAGTGAGATCAATTGCGCCGTCCAACGGCCACGCTGCGCCGGAAAAGCAGCTCGCCGCGGCACAGCGTGGCCAGTGAAAGCCGGGAGACCCCGCTCCCGGGAGCTACCCAGCTCGCCAAGCCTTGCGTGATCCCACGCGATCTCTCAGGACGTTGTGATGTAAATCCTGCCCACAAAGGGTGGGATGACCTATTGGCAAACCCACATATTAGAGTGGTTCAGTGAGCCTGACTCTAATGTGCAGATTCCCGAGGTATGTGAGGCTTTGGGATTCAACCCCTTTGTCTCAGAGACTTCGGGCAAGGCCATTCAATACTGGTCCCCACAAACAGGGACCAGACGAAACAGCACATGTGGCGGTCTCCCAAGGGATGGGAGTCTGCCAGCTGCATGCCCTTTGGGAAGGGTGGCGTGCTGATACAGCTGGGCATCCTGGCAGTGCCAGCCCGGCACCTTGGCAATGCCACCTGGTTGCCAGCCTGGCACTGACAAGGTGCCTGAGTGGCACTGCCAGCAGGCATGGGTGCTGCCAGGTTGGCATTGCCTTGGGCTTGGGGTGCCCAGTGTGGGTGTTGGGGGGGGCGGGATCAGGGATTCTCCCGAGTGGCATCCGGGTCTCTCACTAAACTGGAAAGCTCCGGGCAGTGGAGCTCCCGCTGTACAAAGCAGGGCTGTGTGCGGCCTTGGCCACGTATTCAGTGTTCAGGCCCTTCATTCAACGCGAGTCGCGTTGGATAGCTTTGTGTTTCTCGGCACTGCAAGTGTCGGGAAACAGGGGGCTAAATGCGCTCACTATGGGACTTTGTCCCCCTTTTGGGAGAATCAAGCCCAAAAGCGACCACGTTCTAAGACTCCAATACCCTGACTAATTGGGAAATCCGTGCTCCAGCCCCAGCATTCCTGCGCTCCGGCCCCATTAGTCAACCAGGTCAAAAGGCCCTCCGGAAACCTACCCCCTTAAAGGGGCTACCACATCTTGCTTCATGTCAGAGGCTGGACAGTAAGGTATTTAACACCGGGGATTGAATCCAGTCTTGTCTTCCTCTGAACATCAGAGATCAGTGACAGAAATGATAATGTGCAGACATACTCAGCGCAAGAGGAAAAGAATATCCGACCTGCACAGTTCATGTCAGGACTTTGAGTAGGTTGGTGGATTGGTGGTAATGTTACAATCCCGAGGCCTGGAATAATGCTCCAGAAACATGAGTTCAAATCCCGGCACCCGGGGAATTTAAAGCCAATTAATTATTGAATCTAACATTTAAAAAAAAAGGTTAGTAACAATCATGAAAACTCGATTGTTGTAAAATCTCATCTGGTTCACGAATGTCCTTTAGTGAAGGAAATCTGTTGTCCTTACCTGGTCTGGCCTACATGTGACTCCAAATCCACAGAATTGTGTATGGCTCGTAACTGCCTTCCACAATGGCCCAGCAAACCACTCCGTTCCAAGCAGTTCACCACCATTTGCTCAAGGGTTATTAGCGATAATAAATGCTGGTTTAGCCCTTATAGATTTCTAAAAAAAAGTGCGCTCGTCATTTTCCTGTACGCTTTATTTTTGTGCCAGGCCTAACCTGTTGTTTAAAGAATAAATTTAGCGTACCCAATTATGTTTTTTTTCCAATTAAGGGGCAATTTAGCGTGGCCAATCCCCCTACCCTGCACATCTTTGGGTTGTGGGGGTGAGACCCACACAGACACGGGGAGAATGTGCAAAGTCCACACAGGCCGGGATCAAACCCAGGCCCTCAGCGCCGTGAGGCGGCAGTGCAAACAACTGCGTCACCGTGCCACCAGAGGCTTAACCTGTTTATGCTCAATGAATTAATGTCTCAAAAAAGAGATCACAAAATTCTTAAATGTCTTGAAGAAATATTCATATTTATAACCTAAGGACATCCCATAGTCCTTTGCAGCCAATGACGTTCTGTTGAAGTGTAGTCACTGCTCCTATGTCGGGAACTTAGCCGCTGATCTTTGCTCAGAAAGCTCCCGCAAACAGCAATGTGACATTGGTTAGAAATTATTTTTGGGACATTGGTGGTTGTTTGGGGGTTGTGGGTGGGGAGTGGGATGGTCGCAGTTAAGGTTTGGTCAGGGGGAACTCCCTGCTCTTCCTTGATGAGGGTCGACGGATCTTCTACATTATGGGTTCTCAGTTAAATGTGCCATCTGATAACCGGCACCTCCTCATAATAATAATTTTTATTGTCACAAGTAGGCTTACATTAACACTGCAGTGAAGTTAATGTGAAAATTTCCTAGTCGCCACATTCCAGCGCCTGTTCGGGTACACTGATGGAGAATTCAGAATGTCCAATTCACCTATCAGCACATCTTTCAGGACTTGTGGGAGGAAACCGGAGCACCCGGAGGAAACCCACGCACACACGGGGAGAACGTGCAGACTCCACACAGACAGTGACCCAAGCCAGGAATCGAACCTGGGACCCTGGAGGTGTGAAGCTGTGGTATGACCCACAGTGCTGCTCATCCTACCATGCAGCACTGCCGCGGAACTGTACTGGGGTTTTAGCCTGGATTACATGTCCAGGCATCTGGAGGGACACTTGGAGCCACTTGGTACCTGATGACACCTGACTACCTGCCTGCAATCTGGTCCAAAAGCATCCAGACAGCACAGCCCTATATCCGTATACATTTCATAGTTCGTCCTGCTTGAACTTCATGGGACTGAGTGCAGAGATTTCTGATCTCGCATTATCAGTTCTTTGGCATTAAAATCTGTAAATATCAGCAGCTTGAGATTAATGGGAACACAGATTTAAACTTTAAGATTGGCCTCTGACGTTCCACGGGGAACACCTACGCAGGACACGACGATAAAAGCTTTGGACAATGCTCCTTAAGTATTGCTGGAGTGCTGCCAATTTTCACTTGTAATCTAGCAATCACAACTTTGAAAAAGTTATTTGCATTTAAACATCTGGATCAGGTTTCCTGATCATTTTCTTTTCTCCAATGAGAACATGCCCATTGCAATTAGACAAGCCCCATAAGCAGTTCAGTCAAAATGATTATTCAGATTATTCGACTCTGTCTGATGCATCAATGTCGTTCTGTAAATTGGCTGCCAAAAGTGAGTTTGATGGAGCAACATTTGCCAGGGAAATATCACTGAAGCTAATGGGGGCTGGCGGTCCCTTATGTGTAAATGGCGAGCAAGTTCAGACAAGGGGCTGGGGCACAGTTTAAAGCAGAAACCCACATGTTGCCGTCCATGTTGGTTGATATCTCAGCGAAATGGCTTCTTGCTGTCTGCCTCACCAGTGGCTTGCATTGAATGTTGAGAAGTTTCTGTGTTTGTGTAGCAGATATATCAGCTGACTCAAAGAACAATACAGCACAGGAACAGGTCCTTCGGTCCTCCAAGCCTGTACCGGTCATGATACTAACCTTGGCCAAAACCCTCAGTACTTCCTAGTGCCGTATCCCTCTATCCCCATCCTATCCATGTATTTGTCAAGATGCCTTTTGAACGCCGTTAATGTATCTGCTTCCACAATCTCCCCTGGCAACTTGTTCCAGGCACTCACCACCCTCTACGTAAAAAACCTGCCTCACACATCTCCTCTAAACTTTGCCCCACGGACCTTAAACCTATGCCCCCTGCTGACTGACCCCTCCACCCTGGGAAAGAGTGCCTGCCCATCCACTCTACCCATGCCCCTCATAATCTTATTGACCTCTATCAGGTCACCCCTCAAACTCCATCTTTCTAATGAAAACAGTCCGAGTCTATTCAGCCTCTCCGCATAGCTAACACCCTCCAGACCGGGCAACACCCTGGTAAACCTCCTCTGCACCCTCTCCAAAGCCTCTACATCCTTCTGGTAGTGTGGCGCCCAGAATTGTGCGCAATATTCCAAGTGCGGCCTCACCGAGGTTCTATACAACTGTAGCATGACGTGTCAGTTTTTATACTCGATGGGCCGAATGGCATAATTCTTCCCCCACGTCTTATGGATTTATGGTCCTGTACAAACTGAATTCCCCATAGACAAGTCAATTTTGTTATCACAAGCACAATTACCCATTTTAGCGATATGATAATTATTCATGACTGCTGATCAAACTCTCGGACACCAGTTGCTTGTGGGGGTAGCCTGCTGAGCTCCCTGTTCACTCAGGTCCCCAGGTGCCCACTTGCCACTTGGTGCAGCATCAACAGCTCACACTTTAGTGACAACAGAGTTTTAAAAATAAAAGAGTTCAAATCTATCTCTTGCCAGACTATGTTAGCTGTGGTGTTACTGGAAACTGTGCAATGTTATTAGTGAGTGAAATTTAAGTTATCAACCTCTTTTCCTCGACATGGATTGCCCAACCAGGCATGGTATTATATAATGGTAAATTGACACATTTCTCCATACAATGTTATACTTACCTTATTGTTAATATCATTAAAATGTTTGTTACAATGTAATAACTTTGAAATGTATCCATTACAGTATTATCTTCCAATAACTCAGCGGGAGTGAATGAAATTAAATGAAAATCGCTTATTGTCACAAGTGGGCTTCAAATGAAGTTACTATGAAAAGCCCCTAGTCGCCACATTCCGGCGCCTGTTCGGGGAGGCTGGTACTGGAATTGAACCGTGCTGCTGGCCTGCTTGGTCTGCTTTAAAAGCCAGCTATTTAGCCCTGTGTTACACCTGCCCCAGATAGTGATGTCTTGTCACATTAGTTGGTGAGCCGATGAATGGCAGATGGAGTTTAATTTGGGTAAATGTGAGGTGATGCATTTTGGTAGATTGAATCGGGGCAGGACCTACTCAGTTAATGGTAGGGAGTTGGGGAGAGTTACAGAACAAAGAGATCTAGGGGTACAGGTTCATAGCTCCTTGAAGGTGGAGTCGCAGGTGGACAGGGTGGTGAAGAAGGCATTCAGCAGGCTGGGTTTTATTGGTCAGAATATTGAATACAGGAGTTGGGACGTCTTGTTAAAGTTGTACAAGACATTGGTAAGACCACACATGGAATACTGTGTTCAGCTCTGGTCATCCTATTATAGGAAGGATATTGTTAAACTAGAAAGAGTGCAGAAGAGATTTATGAGGATGCTACCAGGACTTGATGGCCTGAGTTATAAGGAGAGGCTGGATAGGCTGGGACTTTTTCCCCTGGAGTGTAGGAGGCTTAGGGGTGATCTTATAGAGGTCTATAAAATAGTGAGGGGCATAGTTAAGGTCGATAGTCAACGGGCACGATTCTCCGCTCCCCACGCGGCGTGGGAGAATCGCGGGAGGGCCCCCTGACAAAATTCACGCGCCCCCCGCGATTCTCCCACCCCACCGCTCAGCAGAATCGGCGCTCGCTGTTTTTCACGGCGGACGGCGATTCTCCAACCCAGACGTTCGCGGCCGTTTCACGACGGCGGCAAACACACCTAGTCGCTGCCATCGTGAAACGGGATTGAGAAGCCCGTTTGGGGCATGTAGGTGGCCTAGAAAGGAAAGAGCACCACGACTGTGCTTGGGAGGGGACAGGCCCGCAATCGGTGTCCACTGCTCGTCGGGCCGGCGTCCAAATCGGACGCACTATTTCCCCTCCGCCGCCCCGCAAGATCAAGCCGCCACGTCTTGTGGGGCGGCTGAGGGGAAAGATGACCACTGCGCATGCGTGGGTTCGTGCCGTCAGCGTCATGACGTCAGCCGCGCATGCGCGGGTTGGAGCCGGCCAACCTGCGCATGCGTGGCTGACGTCATTAGGCGCGCCGGCCACGTCATTCTCGGCGCGACGCCCCCGCGGCCGAGATTTACGGAGCACCGCTCCTAGCCCCGCCGGGAGGGGAGAATAGGGGGCGAGGAGCGGCCTCCGAGGCCGTTGTGAAACTCGGCTGAGTTCATGACGGCCCTCCCGATTTTTCCCGGGAGTGGAGAATTCCGCCCAACATCTTTTCCAAAAGGTAGAGGAGTCTAGAGCTAGAGGGCACAGGTTTAAGGTGAGGGGGGAGTAGTTTGTTCGTAGTATATAAAAATGATTTGGAGGAAAATGTAACTGGTCTGATTAGTAAGTTTGCAGACGACACAAAGGTTGGTGGAATTGCGGATAGCGATGAGGACTGTCAGAGGATACAGCATGATTTAGATCGTTTGGAGACTTGGGCGGAGAGATGGCAGATTGAGTTTAATCCAGACAAATGTGAGGTAATGCGTTTTGGAAGGTCTAATGCTGGTAGGGAATATACAGTGAATGGTAGAACCCTCAAGAGTATTGACAGTCAGAGAGATCTCGGTGTCCAGGTCCACGGGTCACTGAAAGGGGCAACACATGTGGAGAAGGTAGTCAAGAAGGCATACGGCATGCTTGCCTTCATTGGCCGGGCCATTGAGTATAAGAATTGGCAAGTCTTGTTGCAGTTGTATAGAACCTTAGTTAGGCCACACTTGGAGTATAGTGTTCAATTCTGGTCGCCACACTACCAGAAGGATGTGGAGGCTTTAGAGAGGGTGCAGAAGAAATTTACCAGGATGTTGCCTGGTATGGAGAGCATTAGCTATGAAGAGTGGTTGAATAAACTCGGTTTGTTCTCACTGGAATGACGGAGGTTGAGGGGCGACCTGATAGAGGTCTACAAAATTATGAGGGGCATAGACAGAGTGGATAGTCAGAGACTTTTCCCCAGGGTAGAGGAGTCAATTACTAGGGGGCACAGGTTAAAGGTGCGAGGGGCAAGGTTTAGAGGAGATGTACGAGGCAAGTTTTTTACACAGAGGGTAGTGGGTGCCTGGAACTCGCTGCCGGAGGAGGTGGTGGAAGCGATAGTGACGTTTAAGGGGCATCTTGACAAATACATGAGTCGCATGGGAATAGAGGGATACGGACCTCAGAAAGTGTAGAAGATATTAGTTTAGATGGGTAGCATGGTCGGCGCAGGATTGGAGGGCCGAAGGGCCTGTACCTGTGCTGTACTTTTCTTTGTTCTCTTTGTTCTATACAAAAGAGACCAGAGGGGAAATTTCTTCACCCAGAGGGTGGTGAGCATCTGGAACGGGCTGCCAGAGGCAGTGGTAGAGGCGGGTAGAATCTTTTCCTTTAAACAGCAGTTAGACAGTTACATGGGCAGGGTGGGTATGGAGGGATATGGGCCAAATGCAGGCAAGTGGGACTAGCTTAGTGATAGAACGTGGGCGGGTCAAGCTGGCCCGAAGGGCCTGTTTCCATGCTGTAAACATCTCTGACTATAAACAGTGACGGTGTACAGTGGGACTGAAGCATTCTAGAGGCAGGGCCACAGTCTAAGGGGTGGATTCTGAAATTATGTGATATTGAGAAACTGGTGACAGTGAGTCACCAGCCCCTACCCCGGGGAGATAAAAATAGGAAGAGATGGAAATCAGTGGATAAGTCACCTGGACCAGATGGACTGCACCGCAGGGTTCTGAAGGCGGCAGCTGAGGAGATTGTGGAGGCATTGGTGGTGATCTTTCAGGAATCATTGGAGCCAGGAAGGGTCCCACAGGACTGGAAAGTGGCTAATGTAACACCGCTGTTTAAGAAGGGAAGCAGAAGATGGGGAATTATAGGCTGGTTAGCCTGACTTCGGTCATTGGCAAGATTTTAGAGTCTATTATTAAAGATGAGATTGCAGAGTACTTAGAAAGGAAATAGGACTGAGTCAGCACAGCTTCGTCAAGAGGAGATCATGTCTGACAAATCTGTACTTCGAGGAGGCAACAAGGAAGTTAGACAAAGGAGAACCAGTGGACGTAATTTATTTAGATTTCCAGAAGGCCTTTGACAAGGTGCCACATAGGAGACTGTTAAATAAGTTAAGAGCCCATGGTGTTAAGGGCAAGATCCTGGCATGGATAGAGGATTGGCTGACTGGCAGAAGGTAGAGAGCGGGGATAAAGGGGTCTTTTTCCGGATGGCAGCCGGTGACTAGTGGTCTACCTCAGGGGTCGGTAGTGGGACCACAACTTTCCACAATATACATTAATGATCTGGAAGAAGGAACTGAAGGCACTGTTGCTATGTTTGCAGATGATACAAAGATCTGTAGAGGGACAGGTAGTATTGAGGAAGCAAGGGGGCTGCAGAAGGATTTGGACAGGTGAGGAGAGCGGGCAACAAAGTGGCAGATGGAATACAAAGACAAAGAACAATACAGCACAGGACCAGGCCTTCGGATATCTAAGCCTGAGCCGACCATGGTACCTGCCCAAACTAAAACCGTACAATGTGGAAAAGTGTGAGGTTATGCACTTTGGAAGGAGGAATTTAGGCATAGACTATTTTCTAAATGGGGAAATACTTAGCAAACAGGAGCACAAAGGGACTTGGGCGTCCTTGTTCAAGATTCTCTTACGGTTAACGTGTAATTTCAGTCGGCAGTTAGGAAGGCCAATGCAATGTTAGCATTCATGTCGAGACGGCGAGAATACAAGAGCAGGGATGTACTTCTGAGGCTGTATAAGGCTCTGGTCAGACCCCATTTGGAGTATTGTGAGCAGTTTTGGGCCCTGTATCTAAGGAAGGATGTGCGGGACTTGGAAAGGGTCCAGAGGAGGTTCACAAGAATGATCCCTGGAATGAAATGCTTGTCGTATGAGGAACGGTTGAGGACTCTGGGTCTGTACTCAATGGAGTTTAAAAGGATGAGGGCGGATCTTATTGAAACTTAACAGGATACTGTGAGGCCTGGATAGAGTGGAAGTGGAGAGGATGTTTCCACTTGTAGGAAAAACTAGAACCAGGGGACAGAATCTCAGACTAAAGGGACGATCCTTTAAAACAGAGATGAGGAGGAATTTCTTCAGCCAGAGGTGAATCTGTGGAACTCTTTGCCGCAGAAGGCTGCGGAGGCCAAATCACTGAGTGTCTTTAAGACAGAGATAGTTTGGTTTTTGATCAATGAGGGGATCAGGGGTTATGGGGTGAAGGCAGGAGAATGGGGATGAGAAAATATCAGCCATGATAGAATGGCGGAGCAGACTCGATGGGCTGAGTGGCCTAAATCTGCTCCTATGTCTTATTGTCTTATGGTTGCCGAATTACCGTCTGCCGTTTTACAACACTGCATTGTGTGAGATCTGACATGGCTCAGATGACAGCACTCTTTCCTCTGTGACCAAAAGGGTGTGGGTTCGAGCCCAACCCCAGCACAAAGATTAACGGTGTGATCAAACTACCAGGTGGCACAATGTGGCCAATGGAACCGGGAGACGCTGCTCCCGGGATCTACCCGGCTCGCAATGCCTCATGAGATCTAATGTGATGAAGTGAGACATTGCATTGTAAATCCCACCCATTGTGCGTGGGATCTCATTTGGGAAAATCTGCATATTAGAGTGAGACAGTCTCACTGCCCCGGAGATCTTGAGAGAGAGCTGCTCAGTGCTGATGTGTTGGGTAAGCTGGGTCTGCGAGGACTGCCTTTACTGCAGCGGTGAGAGAGACAGGCGTCCAACACTTGAAGAAATGCAACTCGATTTTATTGAACACTTAACTATAATACATGCTTTAACTGTGGGTTGACACTATGCTGAGTTGACTGGAGACCTGAGGCTAACCTGACCAGACTATCTGACTACCACATGGTGTATGTTCTAGTTGCTGCTCACGGGCTCTGACTGTCTCAGAGGCTGGATCCCGAGAGAGCGGGAAGACTGGTGCCCTCTGGCTTTATAGTGGTGGTGTCCTGTCTGGTAATTGGCTGCTGTGTTCTGTGTGCTCACTGGTCATCCTGTGTGTCAATCACTGCCTGTCTGTGCACCATCATATACCTGTGTGCATATTATGACAAGTGCTGGTCCACAAACAGGGACCGATGGAATGGCACTCGTGTGGGTCTCCCAGGGGATTGGAGGTTCCCAGGTGCTTTCCCTTTGGGTAGGTTGGTACCCTGGCCCTGCCACCTGGGTACTCTGGCAGTGCTGCCTGGGGTGCCGGCCAAGGCACTGCCAACTGGCACGGGCACGGCCAAGGTGCCAATTCTCACATGGTGCTGATCGGGCTGAGGGTGCCCTGTGTGGGTGTTGGGGGAGGGGAGGGCCCTCTCAGTGAGTTGGGGTGAGGGGTCACGTTGGGGGTGCCGGAGATCTCTATCTACAATGTGGAGTTCCAGCGAGCAGAGCTCCTCAATGCTGGAAATGGGGCTGTGTGCGGCCTCGGTCCCACATTCCCCGCTGAGACCCCCTTTCTGAGCCGAGGGCCGTTCGATAGCGTTGTGTCCCTCAGCGCTGGGATACAAGTGTCTGAACCCGCTCTGTATGGGGCTTTCTTCCTATTTAGTTAAATCACACTCTGAGGCTGACCCTCCAGTGCTATGGGAGTGCTGCTCTGCCAGAGGAGTAGCTGTTTGGAGGAGAAATTAAACTGAGGCGCAACCTGCCCCCCTCAGGTGGAGGTAACAGACCCCACAACACTTTGCAATAAGAGCGGGAAGTTATCCCAAGTTTCCTGGTCAATAGGCATCCCTCAATCGACATCACAAAGACAGACTATCTGGTCATGTCACATTGCCGTTTGTGGGAGCTTGCTCTGCATAAATAGCTGCCACACTTCACACTTCTAAAATATACATCATTGGCTGTAAAGCGCTTTGAGATGATTTGTAGCCATGAACGGCACTTTGGAATAATGCCATATCATTTCTTTACCTGTGTGGGCTGACTGGGCCTCAGTTTGGCACCTTGGGCGGGATTCTCCGACCCACCGCTAGGTCGGAAAATCGCCAGGGATCAGCGTGAATCCCCACCATCCTCCGAATTCTCCGGCCCCCCAAAGATCGCCCCAGCATGAATCGTGCCGCCCGCCTCGGAGAATGGCGGGGACCGGCGCGACTCAATGGGCCCCGGGGCCGCCCGAATTCTCCGGCCCGCGATGGGCCGAAGTCCCGTCCGTTTAACGGGGGTCCCGTCTGCGTAAATCAAGGTTGGTCCCTACCGGCGGGACCCAGCTCCGTGGGCGGCCTCCAGGGTCCTCGGGCGGGGGCGCGGGGCAATCTGGCCCGGGGGGGGGGGGGGGGGGTGCCCCATGGTGGTCTGGCTGGTGATCGGGGCCCACTGGTCCGCGGGTGGGCCTGTGCCTTGGGGGCACTCGATTCCTCCGCGTCAGCCACTGTGGACCTCCGCGATGGCCGATGCGGAGACGAACCCTCCCACACATGCGCCGGGATGACGCCAGCACACGCTGGTGCTCCCGTGCACGCGCCAACTCACGGCGGCAGGCAGAGGCCCTTAGCGGCCAGTTGGCGTGGCGCCAAGCCCCTTCCCCGCCGGCTGGCGGGGCGCAAACCACTCCGGGGCGGGCTTAGCCCCTGAAGGAGCGGAGGATTCCACAGCTTTGAGGCGGCCCGACACCGGAGTGGTTCACGCCACTCCTCAGTACCAGGACCCCCCGCCCCGTTGGGTAGGGGAGAATCCCGCCTCTTACTCAAGAGGTGGCAGCTGCAGCCATGCAGCACTCCTGCAGCTCTGCATTGTGTGTGCTGGCCCACATCCTGTGCTCAAGATACTCTGCAGTGGAACTTGACCTGCTGACTCGGAAAGGAAGGAAATTAACTGGCTGGGTTTTGTACAAAAGTTCTCACTTTTCCTCAATGCAAGTGTATCTGAAGCATAAAAGAGTAATTGTCCACGCCATAATTCTCTGCAGAATTACGCCATTGTCTTTTGACACAGCTGTTGGAAAACCACATTCATGACATAAACTATTCCGGTAACAAGATCATTTGCACATCTGAGTCTTAGTGTCGTCCAAGACTTTGGTCAAATGATGTCATGCCAGGTCCAGAGGTAAGAGTTACATAAGATCCCTATCTCTCAATCAAAACAGAGTATCATTTTTATACTTTCTCAAACTTGATGGCTGCCATGTGTGAGGGGATAATGTTCCCATAATTCCATCTGGCTTCCCTCATATGGTGATATGTTACAGTTCACGCAGGGAGTCTGGGTTGCCACGGCGACATACACTTCTTGCACACACATGTTGTAATCTGGAGCTATGGATAGTGATATTAGAGACTCGTACATCGCCAATGAGGAACCGCTCCCACTCTTACCACCAGCCATTGGCGTGCTTGGGAGCATTTGCAGGTCGGCACACTTACAGAACATAGAAAAACACAGCACAGAACAGGCCCTTCGGCCCACGATGTTGTGCCGAACTTTGGTCCCAGAGTAAGAACAAATTAATCTACACCCCATCATTCTACCGTAATCCATGTACCTATCGAATAACCGCTTGAAGGTCCCTAATGTTTCCGACTCAACTACTTCCACAGGCAGTGCATTCCATGCCCCACTACTCTACTATTCTCTTGCCCGTTTCACTGCGTTATGAACACAACTTCCATCAAGTCCTGGAGTGGGAGTCGAAACCGCAGCTTGTGGCTCCGAGGCAAGGACATTACACCTCTCTCTCTTATGTAGTACTTGGGTACATATGGAGTTGACGCTTACTTTTACAGATTTTGAAGCCATATTCAATACATTAAGATTAAACAGATTTAATTTGCCATTATATACACAGTTTGGAAGATCAGCCATTTCATTTGGGTGCACAGCAAGCAGAGTCACAGTGTAATTCCATCTCACAAAATTACATCAGTATTTCCCAATGGCGGGGAACATAGTTGACAAACTTAATTGATCATTTTCTCAATTCACATTCTCCCCCCCCCCCCCCCCCCCCGATGAGACTTCAATGTTTAATGGGGAACGCTTTCTGTCTGCTATTTCCGCCTGGTTTATATCAGATAATATCAACTCATGGGAGATCTTGTGCTGCAGTTGGGTGGGGTAGGGTCCCCGTCTCTCTGAGCCCGAATCTCTCGGTTTGAATCCCACACCAGGACTTGATCATCAAGGAAGGTGCGTCCGTAATGCAGTCAATTATCAGCCCGCAAATCCTTCTAACACCCGCATGTGACAGATTGGGAGAGATTCCTGGTCAACCAGGTGAGGGATAGAAAATTGGAACCTCCACCGTCACTATCCAATGCATGTAAACGTGTATTGCTATAGGTCTTTAACATGCATGTAAACGTGTATTGCTGTAGGTCTTTAACATGCATGTAAACGTGTATTGCTATAGGTCTTTAACATGCATGTAAACGTGTATTGCTGTAGGTCTTTAACATGCATGCAAACGTGTATTGCTGTAGGTCTTTAACATGCATGCAAACGTGTATTGCTACAGGGGGTGCGTGGCCAGTTGGCTCAGTGAGCTGGGTGGCCAGTGTGGATCAATTCAGTCCAATGGATTGGGGTTTGATCCCTTTCTGAGGGGAATTTGGGACCTGCCTTCTTGCTCCCTCTGCTGTGAAAGTTGGACTGTTCTGGGCTGGATGTGCCTTTGCGCAGAAACTGAAGAAGCAAAATGTATCAATTCGACCATTGATATTTGCATGGTCTATGAATCTGCCGCTTCCTCTCTCGTAATAATAATCTTTATTCGTGTCACAAGTAGGCTTACATTAACACTGCAATGAAGTTACTGTGAAAATCCCTTCATCCCCTGTTCGGGTACACGGAGGGAGAATTCAGAATGTCCAATTCACCTAACAGCACGTCTTTCGGGACTTGTGGGAGGAAACCGGAGCCCCCGGAGGAAAACCACGCAGACACGGGGAGAACGGAAGGAAGGAGCTGCGCTCCGAAAGCTCGTGTTTGAAACAAACTGTTGGACTTTAACCTGGTGTTGTAAGACTTCTTACTGTGCTCACCCCAGTCCAACGCCGGCATCTCCACATCAATATATTAGTACAACGGCATTTACAGGTCTTTAAAAATAAAAGTCCTTTTATTTCTGGGACACGTCCTTGATCTAGCAAGTCTCTGCTGATTGGTGGTGTGTGAGTTTTACAGCATAGAGTCTGACCATTCGACCCCAAAAAACCCATGCTGCTGTTAATGCTCCACGCGAGCCCCACCCCCCACAAACACCTCATCATCTAACCCATCAATATATCCTTCTATCCACTTCTCCCCCATGTTGCCCAGCTTCCCCCCGAATGCACTTGTGGTATTCATCTCAACTATTTTCTGTGGCAACAAGTTCCACATTCCAGTCGATATCCGAGCAAAGAGATTTCTCCTGAATTCCCTATTGGACTATTCATAACTACCTCATATTTATGGCTCCCAGTTCTGGTCTCACCTGCCAGTGAAAGCATCTTCTCTGCATCTGGCCTATCAAACTCTTTCATAACCTTGGAGACCTCCTGTGGTGAACGTATTATGGTAACCATTCGCCACTGTACTACATTGTACCACGCTGTTGCCCATGTAGGCTCCACCTATGGACCATTGTACTGTACTACACTGATTGCATCATGTTGGTGCCTTTGTGGGCTCCGCCCCTGGCTCCGCCCCCTTGAGGGGTGGTTGAAAGAGCAGCTGCCCTGTAGGCGGCTCTCATAGCAGAGCAGTCGCAGGCAGGCACTGTTCTGGTTGATTAAAGCCTCTGTTCACTTCTATTCTCTGTCTCGAGTGAATTGATGGTCGCATCAACCTCTAACAGGTCGCTTCTCAGTCTTCTCCTTTCTGGAGAATAGAGTCCCAGTTTGTTCAATCTTTCCTGATTTACAAAGCTGCTCAAGTTTTGGTATTCATTCCAGGGGCTGGTTTAGCACACTGGGCTAAATCGCTGGCTTTTAAAGCAGACCAAGGCAGGCTAGCAGCACGGTTCGATTCCCATACCGGCCTCCCCGAACAGGCACTGGAATGTGGCGACTAGGGGCTTTTCACAGTAACTTCATTGAAGCCTACTTGTGACAATAAGCGATTTTCATTTCATTTCAGTAAATCTCAAGTGCAATTTCACCAGCGCCTCCACACCCTTATGATGTGGAGACCAGAACTGTTCAGAATACTTCATGGTCTTACATAGTTTAGCCAGTCTCAACTGGGCTCCAGTCAAATAAGCACAGGGAAATGGCAGAAATGTTTGCAGTCTTACTCAAAGAGGCGCAGGGCCGATGGGTGTGGCAAGGTGAAATGTCATGGTGTGTGTGTAGATTAGAGTCCTGTCCTGAGTTTGGGGGACTAAGGCATGTTACAAGTGTACAGAAGAGGGAGCTTCACTCTCCCCTGGACATGGCTATCACTGACCTAATTGGTTGAGGTCGATGCCCCGTTTTATTTTTAAAGTTGCAAATGACTCCATTTTACAGCACTCACCAATTGGAGGCAATCGGGTGAGAAAACCTATCATATAATGGACTAAACTGCACCTTGACATGATGACTGTACCTGTAGTGCATACATTTATAAATTATACATGTATTAAACGAAGCTAAATAAAACGTACATTGCACGTTCTCACCGGTTCACCTGTTTATCCATCAAACAGTTCTATTTAGTCTCTCGATGGATGCAGTAGATCCCAAGACACTATTTTCAAAAAGCGCTGGGGAATTCTCCCTCATGTCCTGGCCTGTAGTGTCCCAGCTAAAAGTAGGATCGGTCCCTGGAGGGCGCGGGGGTGGCTGAGGACGGGGATAGCAGATTGGTCGCTGACTTAGAGGTTGGCTTACTCCAGGGAATGTCCCAGACAGTCACGCTCTCGCTTAAGCATAACGTGGCCATTAGTGTTTTAGGAATAAGACAACATTTTACACAGCAACTACAAATGGCAAACTCATGGCAGCTCGTTATGATTTTGCTGCCAGCATGGAATTAAGATGAAATTAGAGGGAAATTCAAAATACTCTGACTGACTATTTAATAGTTTTAGCTTCGTGCTTGGCTAATAGGATCAATGCAGTGGTTTGAAATTAAATGAAAATGGCTTATTGTCACAAGTCGGCTTCAAATGAAGTTTCTGTGAAAAGCCCCTAGTCGCCACATTCCAGCGCCTGTTCGGGGAGGCCGGTACGGGAATTGAACCGTGCTGCTGGCCTGCCTTGGTCTGCTTTCAAAGCCAGCGATTTAGCCCAGTGTGCTAAACCAGCCGCCAAGCAGCTTTTGATAAAGCACAGTGAAGTCTTGTGAACTTGAGTGATGACCTTAAATTGGGTGTTAGTGTGGTTAAGCTTTATCGATAAATTGTTGAGATAGTTTGAAAATTGGCATTCTTGCATTTGCTCTAATGAGCGTGAGACGAAAAGCTTCAGCCCCTCTTTTCCACAGTTTTCAAGCTTTGTGTATTGTATTGTACAAAAGATATAAAAGATATATAAACCATCAGCGGATCTAATTTTGTTGCTATTGGTTGAGGCACTGGGAGAATCTCTCTACTCCTCTTTGAGTAGTGACCATGGGATCTTTTATATCGACGTTAAAGGACAGACGGTGCCTGGATTTTAACATCTCCCCTGAAGAACGGCCCCCCTGACAGTGCTGCAATATCTCTGTATGCAATGGGTAATCAGCCTGGGTTACATGCTGAAACCTCAGGAGTGGATTTTAAACCCATGTGGGACCGATCCTTGCCCTGACCAACTGAGCTGTCGACCCGGTCCCCAACATCCGGACATCTCAGCCCCGTTTCATATTTGCTGGTTCACCTTGCTTGAATTTCCGGCTCTTTCCAAGGGCCGGTGCAGACTCGATGGGCCGAATGGCCTCCTTCTGCACTGTTAAATTCTAAGATATGATACGATATGAATTTCATGGGTCTGAAGTTTTGGAAATTGCTGCATTTGGCATTGCTGGCTCTTTGACATTGAAGGTCTGCCAGTATCTGCATCTCGCATTTATTGGGAACGTGAACTTACACTGCTTAGTTGCTGTTGAATTGTATAGCTCTTCTCCAGAACCAGCACATACCCCGATGGACTGAATGGCCTCCTTCTGCGCTGTGCAGTCCCTCATCGACGGAACGCGAGCATTTGAATTCCTGAGAAGAAGCAAAATCTAGTACTTGAATCAAGGTTTCGAGGCAGCTTTGCTGCGCCACCATTCCTTGTCCGTTTTCCATGCCAGCCACCATTCCTTGTCCGTTTTCCATGACAGCCACCATTCCTTGTCCGTTTTCCATGCCAGCCACCATTGGAGTTTCTTGGAGGTCGGTTACCAGTTTAGTGTTAATTGTTGACCCTGTGCCCAGTGTCAGCTCAGTTGTTACTGTTCTAACGTATTTGTAAATGCACTGAGGGCCCTCCGACTGCGAGGCAGAATGATTTATTGGCTGAATTTCAGACCCAATGTTGGGAAGGCCCATTTTCTGGGGTTAATTTATTTGAACGTCAAAAATAAGCAGCCCCTCACATATCTGTTTGTGAGGCGATTTACTACGCACAGATTTTTCTTGGACTTTTCCCCCCACGCAATTGCCTTTGATAAATGGCCAGCTGGGAGGGTTAGGGTTTCACCATCTGGATCGAGCCCAAACAAGAGTGACTGGAAGCAGGCAAGAAGAATAAACCTGCCTCACATCTCAGGTAGCAGCGCCAAAGGGGCCTCACGCAATCCTACTTTACTGCACACTGGGTTCAGATCAATGTGCACCATCTGATTTTCTACTGGAATCTTTGCAAAGGGAAGATGAGAGCTCCACTCAAATCCATCACGTCAATGACCCAATGGACGCCCGACTGCTGGTCAAAGGTCGTCAACCTGGAAAGAGAAATTTCCACCTGTGTCTCTCCACAGATGTTGCCTGACCTGCCGAGTGTTCCCAGCAATTTCTATCTTTAGAATCATAGAATGACTGCAGTACAGAAGCAGACCATTCAGCCCATCGGGTCTGCAGCGACCAACTGAAAGAGCACCTTATCTAGGCCCACGCCACCACCCTATCGCCGTAACCCAGTGTTAACCATTGTTCCTCACAGCACCACAGACCTGGGTTCGATCTGAACTTGGGTCACTGTCTGTGCGGAGTCTGCACGTTCTCCCCATGTCTGCATGGGTTTCCACCGGGTGCTCCGGTTTCCTCCCACAGTCCAAAGATTTGCAAGTTAGGTGGATTAGCCATGCTAAATTGCCCCTCAGCGTCCAAAGGTTAGGTGGGGTTGCAGGGGTGGGGCGGGGGTGTTAGCCTGGGTTGGGTGCTCTTTCAGAGGGTCGGTGCAGACTCAATGGGCTGAATGGCCTCCTTGGCACTGTAGGTATTCCATGATACTGAAAGGGGCAACACAGGTGGAGAAGGTAGTCAAGAAGACATACGGCATGCTTGCCTTCATTGGTCGGGGTATTGAGTATAAAAATTGGCAAGTCATGTTGCAGCTGTATAGCACCTTAGTTAGGCCATACTTGGAGTATCGTGTTCAATTCTGGTCGCCACACTACCAGAAGGATGTGGAGGCTTTAGAGAGGGTGCAGAAGATATTTACCAGGATGTTGCCTGGTATGGAGGGCATTAGCTGTGAGGAGAGGTTGAATAAACCCAGTTTGTTCTCACTGGAACGACGGAGGTTGAGGGTGGATAGTCAGATACTTTTTCCCAGGGTGGAGGGGTCAATTACTAGGGGGCACAGGTTTAAGGTGCGAGGGGCAAGGTTGAGAGGAAATGTATGAGGCAAGTTTTTTTACACAGATGCTGTGATGTTTTACACAGATGGGTGCCTGGAACTCGCTGCCGGAGGAGGTGTGGAAGCAGGGACGATAGTGACATTTGAGGGGCATCTTGACAAATACATGAATAGGATGGGAATAGAGGGATACGGACCCCGGAAGTGTAGAAGATTGTAGTTTAGGCGGGCAGCATGGTCGGCACAGGCTTGGAGGGCCGAAAGGCCTGTTCCTGTGCTGTACTTTTCTTTGTTCTTTGATACTCCCAACCCGCAGCTCTCCCAATGGCGGATTAAAGGTGGGCTGGTCAACGGGCTGGGCCGTGCTGTGAATGCCATTTGCATCTCTTGAATGCTCATTAGAAAAGCGGCCCACCGGTGTCCTATCAGATTATCCAACAGCGGGAAATCATGTTGCCGTCCAACCTGATTGGTAAAGAATGGCGTGCACAAGATGGTCCCTGGTTCATCAGAGACTTTGGGGTGGATGCACCAAAGCCTTTCTGCCATAAGGCTGTGCTGCTCCTGAGGCGCTGTTCACCGCTCTGCCAGGAAAGACCAGCTCCTATCCTCCATCTCCACACTGAGCTGGTCTTCATGGACAACATGGCGCTCCTGGGCCCATGAACCCTCCTGTGCCACTGAGTCAGATCAATACTGTGCCTGGCGTTGGGGAGTACAGGGGTCTCCTTGACCCTGATGCCACATCTTGGCGACACTGTGCTGCCACCGCATCAAAGATCCGAAGTTGGACCAGGGGTGGAGTGTGAGGTGAGGAGGGCGGGGAGAAGTTGGTCTGTTGAAGACCTGGAAGGCCAATGTGGAAGGAGGGCTGTTTAAGGAGGGGACGGGTAGGGCAAGGGCTTATGATGGCAGGCAGAGGGGCAAGGATGAAGAAGATGAACAATGGAAGGCAGAGGGAAGACCTGACAAGGCTGCATAAAGTTCACGAATAAGAGGATTGAAGGGATACCACGTCATTTACTGGAAGAGGGTGCACAAGGACTCCAGAGGAGCTGGGTAGAGGTCCAAGTGGGGCATGGGTGCAACTCAGGTGATGAGCTCAGGGGAAGGGTGATTGAATCGAGGAACATACTTCTTCTTGAGGCTGCTGGCCTTTTCCCTCTGGGTTGCTGACATCCTGCACAGTCTGCTGAAGACAGGTGGCCTGGAGAGAGAGATAGGATTGTGCTGGACTGGTATTTAAGTATGATTGAATACTGAGTACTCAACACTGACAACTGCCAATCTCCAGACGCAATTCTGTAACTCATCCTCCTCATTCTGGATCACAACGTCTTCACCTTCGACAACAAGTTCTTCATCCAGACGCACGAACAGCCATGGGGACCAAATTGGCACCTCAATATGCCAACATCTTCATGCATAAGTTTGAACAAGACTTCCTCACTGCACAGGACCTTCAACCGACGTTATACACCAGATACATCGATGACATTTTTTTCCTTTGGACCCACGGCGAAGAATCACCTGAAACGACTACACGATGACATCAATATGTTCCACCCCACCATCAGACTCACCATGGACTATTCTCCAAAATCAGTTGCATTCTTGGACATACTCGTCTCCATCAAGGACGGTCCCCTCAGCACTTCGCTTTACCGCAAGCCCACGGATAACCTCACGATGCTCCACTTCTCCAGCTTCCACCCTAACACATTAAAGAAGCCACCCACTATTTACAAGCTCTCCGTATACACAGGATCTGCTCAGACGAGGAGGAGCGTAACAGACATCTACAGATGCTGAAAGATGCCCTCGATATGGCGCTCGACTCATCGATCGACAGTTCCAATGCGCCACAGCAAAAAACCGCACCAACCTCCTCAGAAGACAAACACGGGACACAATCGACAGAGTACCCTTCGTCGTCCAGTACTTCCCCGGAGCGGAGAAACTACAACATCTTCTTCGCATCCTTCAACACGTCATCAATGAAGATGAACATCTTGCCAAGGTCATCCCCACGCCCCCACTACTTGCCTTCAAACAACCGCACAACCTCAAACAAACCATTGTTTGCGGCAAACTACCCAGCCTTCAGAACAGCGACCGTGACACCACACAACCCTGCCATGGCAATCTCTGCAAGATGTGCCAGATCATCAACATGGGTACCACCATTACACGTGAGAACACCACCCACCAGGTACGCGGTACATGCTCGTGTGACTCGGCCAACCTTGTCTACCTCATTCGCTGCAGGAAAGGATGTCCCGACGCGTGGTACATTGGCGAGACCATGCAGACACTGCGACAACGAATGAACGGGCAACGTGCGAGAATCACCAGGCAGGAATGTTCCCTTCCAGTCGGGGAACACTTCAGCAGTTGAGGGCATTCAGCCTCTGATCTCCAGGCAAGCGTTCTCCAAGGCGGCCTTCAGGACGCGCGACAACGCAGAATCGCCGAGCAGAAACTGATAGCCAAGTTCCGCACACATCAGTGCAGCCTCAACCGGGACCTGGGATTCATGTCGCGTTACATTCATCCCCCACCATCTGGCCTGGGCTTGCGAAATCCTACCAACTCTCCTGGCTTGAGACAATTCACACTTCTTCAACTTGGGGTTACCCCTATCTCTGGATCTGTAAAGACTAAATTACCTGCAAATGCTCGCATTCTAAGCATTGTCTGGCATCTTTGAATTTGTCTATATATATGTTTCTGGAACCTACCTCTTCATTCACCTGAGGAAGGAGCGGTGCTCCGAAAGCTAGTGTTTGAAACAAACCTTTACATAGAACAGTACAGTACAGCACAGAACAGGCCCTTCGGCCCTCGATGTTGTGCCGAGCAATGATCATCCTACTCAAACCTAAGTAGCCACCCTATACCCGTAACCCAACAACCCCCTCCCCCCCTTAACCTTACTTCCTAGGACACTACGGGCAATTTATCATGGCCAATCCACCTAACCCGCACATCTTTAGACTGTGGGAAGAAACCGGAGCACCCGGAGGAAACCCACGCACACACGGGGAAGACGTGCAGACTCCGCACAGACAGTGACCCAGCCAGGAACCGAACCTGGGACTCTGGAGCTGTGAAGCATTTTATGCCAACCATCATGCTACCGTGCTGCCCTAAAGTCCTGTTGGACTTTAACCTGGTGTTGTAAGACTTCTTACTGTGCTCACCCCAGTCCAACACCAGCATCTCCACATTATTTTTGTAGCAACCTATACTTTAAATTACAGAACAAACTTTCCACATTTCAATGAAAACACAATCGATTCACTCCACATGATTGTGATGAATGTAAGAATTTCAGATATATTGGTAGTATATGTATTTGGCGCATTAACATTAAAAGCCTGGGTTCGTGTGTGTACGACTGCTGCGGCAGTGTTTTTAAAAGGCAACTTTGTTTTGGGGAGCCAGAAGTGCAATTCAGCATGTTAAACGATTGGGCTAACGGATTTCTGTTTGGATTAAGAAGGATTTTCTGTGGAGTAGTTAATTATCTACATTGTGTTCAGTTGACAAGATGATGGGAGGAGCGAGAGTCCGAAGCATTTTGCAGAGAAACAGTTTAGTGTTAGATGGGGATGCAAGCAGAAGGCAAGCATCTGCCCTCAATACAGTTCAGTTAAAGATATGTCTGTAGACAGATTAGCAGTTTCTTTCTCAGCAGCTCGGAATTGTTTGTTTTGAAGGTGAGCTCAAACAAGCTGGGAAGTAGATTCTGAAGAAATACAGCCAAAGTTTCTGCATGGCCCTGACAGGATTCAGGTCTATCTCTTAAAACAGTCTCAAAGAACATCTCTTGAGCAAGTATGCCTGGGTCTGCTAACTGTATTTAAAAGTGGATTGAGGGAGATCCTCCTATTACAGGGGCCCTGGGGAGAGGGGCCAGGTCGGGTCACCCCCGTACTTTGGGGTGGGGGGGCACTCAGGTAATCCGGGGGGTGGGGGGGCTGCCATGCAGTGGATGCTGGGGATTCGTGGCCCAGTTTGCAGTGTGAGGGGGGTCAGGGCAGATTTTCGGTATGGGGGGGGGGGGGTGGGGGGTGCTATGAGGTCGCCCACTCAAGATGGCGGCCCAATCGTGGGATTCCACGCCATGCATAAATTTAATAATAATATTTTTTATTGTCACAGATAGGCTTACATTAACACTGCAATGAAGTTACTGTGAAAAGCCGCTAGTCGCCACATTCTGGCCCCTGTTCGGGTACACAGAGGGAGAATTCAGAATGTCCAAATTACCTAATAGCACTGTCTGTGCGGAGTCTGCACGTTCTCCCCGTGTCTGTGTGGGTTTCCTCCGGGTGCTCCAGTTTCCTCCCACGAGTCCCGAGAGACGTGCTGTTAGGTAATTTGACATCCTGAATTCTCCCTCGGGTACCGAACAGGCGCCGGAATGTGGCGACTAGGGGCTTTTCACAGTAACTTCATTGCAATGTTAATGTCAGCCTGCATGTGACAATAAAGATTATTATTATTATCATTATTAAAATGGGATGGGCAGCACGGTGGCCTCACAGCGCTGAGGTCCCAGGTTCGATTCCGGCTCTGGGTCACTGTCCGTGTGGAGTTTGCACATTCTCCCCGTGTCTGCATGGGTTTCTCCCCCACAACCCAAAGATGTGCAGGGTAGGTGGATTGGCCACGCTAAATTGCCCCTTAATTGGAGAAAATCAACTGGGTACACAAAATTTTAAAAAAATTATTAAAATGGGATTGTGCTGTAAAGCCCTCTGACTCTATGATACTGCGGCAAACTGAAATATAGGGCGGATTCTCCGGCTGCATCCACCTGGCGACCAGAATATCCCCCCCCCCCCCCCCCGCCCCTATGAGGTCAATGGTCTTCTCCATTGTCCACGACTCGCCCTTGGCAATATTGCAGCGGGTGGGCCGGACGAATACAGCCCGAACTGCTATCATGGTCTGCAGAAAGAACTCTTACGTGCTTTTAATATTAGTGCAGGGTAGGTGCAGCCCAAGTATTCATAGGCCAGCAATATCTCACTGGAACACGGTACGAAGGCCAGGGTGGTGTCATCGGATGAGTCAGGGGGAAGATGTCAGTGCAGTGAAGCCCCGTTAGGGCACAGCGAGTGTGGCAGGGGAAGGTGTCCAGTCTGTGGGCAGCAAAGGCGTTGCGTCCTGATGTCCTATCACTGCCTTAACATCACTGCCCTCTCAACTCACATCACACACTACTTTGGCATTTCTCGGGTCCGAATTTACACAGTGCTAAAGGAGGGTTCATTTAAGATTCACACCACACAAAAGAAAGACTTATATTTATATATTTCCATTCACCGCTTCAGGATAGCCCAAAGCACGGCAACCAATGAAGTACTTTTGAAATGTAATCGCGGTTGTAACGCTTATAAGGACACAGGTACGCAGCCGCCCTGGCGCCGGCTTCCACATTCTACCCCGCTGATTTTTGGGCGCCGGCTGGATTCCCGCCGAGCCGGTTTGGGACCGTTGACAGCGCTCCCCCCCGGCGATTCTCCGGGCCCCGATGGGCCGAGTGGCCGACATGTTTGGTCGAATCCCGCTGGCGTGGGTTACTCAGGTCCCACACGGCGGGACCTGTAAGGTGAATCTGTGGGGGCCGTCCTGGACTAGGGGGTGGGGGGAACCAACCCCGGGAAGGGTGGTGGCCTGGCCCGCGATCGGGACCTACCACTCGGCGGGCGGGCTGGTTCCGTGGGGGCCTATTTTACGGGGATTCCCTTCAGTGCACTGGCCCCCGGGTAAAATGGTGGAGCCCGACAGGCGGCCCGGCGCGGAGAAGGGAGACCCCGCGCATGCGGGGAATCATGCCGGCTGTTCCGCGCATGAAATACGCCCGCAAACTCGGGCCGGCCGTTCCGCGCCGACTGGAGATGCGGGGGACCACTCCGGCGCCAACCTAGCCCCCTGGGAAGGGGAACGTTCCCCATTATCGGGGACCGTTGACGGAGTGGTTGGCGCTGCTTTTCACGCCGACGTGGGGACATGGCTCCGTTACTGGAGAATCCAGCCCGGGGTGACCACACCGAGTAAAGTAAGAATGAAATTTAATTTATATGAGCGCTGTGTATACTACCCGGTAGGTCCCTGCTGGTTCCTCTCTGCCTTACTAGCCAACCTTGTATACAGATGTTCATTGAGATAACCCACCCCTAGCTTGGGAGCTCGTACTGCACAAGGAGCGCGGGGAAGACAAACATTCCCATCCCGTAGGTCCTGTGTGGGATATTGCAGAAACCTAATAAACACAACAGCCAATCTGTGCGCCCATCCACCACAGACAGTGACAATGACCCGACATTCAGTTCTAGTGATGTCGGTTGAGGATTAAATGTGGACCAGGAGACAGGGGCGAACTCCGTGCTGCTTGTTCAAAATAGTGTCATGTGAATCTTTTACATCTACCAAAACCTCACACCTTCTAAATCCGCCACCTCTACTGCCTCGAAGGGCAGGGGCAGCGGAGGCGTGGAAACACCACCACCTACCAGTCACACACCATTGGCACTGGGAAATATATCAGCCGTTCCTTGACTGCTGCCGGATCAAAATCCTGGAACCGCCTTCCTAGCGTGTACCTACACCACATGGAGTGCAGCGGTTCGAGAAGGAGGCTCACCACCAACCGCTTGAGGGCAATTAGGGATGGGCAATAAAAGCTGGGCTCACCAACAATGCCCACATCCTGGGAAATAATAACAAAAACTCCACCTGGGAGGGCCTGTGTTTGAACACCTCAGCCACAAGGCACTTCAGCACTCCCTCAGTCCAGCATCACGAGTGCCAATAGCAGCGCTGTTTGAACAACTGGCCTTGTTCTAAACCAAACGTATTTCAAAGAATCTAAAGTTCCTCAAGTAAACGCGATAAAATAATCAAATGCATGTCCATCTGGTGAGGGGAAGGTTCCTCAATCAAAGGATACCCATGATAAGATGCAACAGTTTCCCCACATTGCCCTGTTTCAGTGAATGCCTCAATTGAGCGGTTGGAGTTTGCACAATCTTTCATTTCTTTCGCAAAGTGAAAAAGCCCAGAGCTTTTTGTCAACAGTTGTTCTTGTCAATAGTTGACTTCAGCGGCAAGGTTGAAGGTCACGCAAGGAGAAATTTATAAACTGCTGGCTTGTGTCCCGTCAATTTGGAAAGATTTGCGTGCAACCTTGGACAGCTGTACTCCTACTGCGCCGTCTCCGTGGGAGTCCCGAGTTGAGCTGACAGCGTGTACTGAGCCACTTGTTCCCAGAGATGAGTGTTCGATGAGCAACGAGTACAGGCATTGTATTGTGATGGGTTTGAGAAACGCCACCCTGTCCCATTGGGCAACTTTATCGAGATTAGCGATGCCAAGCTGTGGCATCACTGGGTAGCACTCATACTACTGAGACAGAACGGATGTGGGCAGAAACCAGGCTGACCCCTCCGTGCGGTATTGAGGGAGAGCTGCACTGTCAGAGGTGCCGTCTTTCGGGTGCGACTTGTACATCTGCCCTCTCGGGTGGACATACAAGATCCCAAGGCATTATTTTGAAGAAGAGCAGGAGAGTTCTCTGTGTCAGCACAGTGGCAGGGTCCCAGGTTCGATTCTCGGCTGGGTCACTGTCTGTGCGGAGTCTGCATCTTCTCCCCATGTGTGCGTGGGTTTCCTCCGGGTGCTCCGGTTTTCTCCCACAGTCCAAAGATGTGCAGGTCAGGTGGATTGGCCATGCTAAATTATCCCTTAGTGCCCAAAAAGGTTGGGTGGGGTTACTGGGTTACGAGGATGGGGTGGAGGTCTGGGCTTAAATGGAGTGTTCTTATGGGCGGCAGGTGGCATAGTGGATAACACTGCTGTCTACGGGGCTGAGGACCCGGGTTCGAATCCCAGCCCTGGGTCACTGTCCGCGTGGAGTTTGCACATTCTCCCCGTGTCTGCGTGGGTTTCACCCCCACAACCCAAAGATGTGCAGGGTAAGTGGGACTAAATTGCCCCTTAATTGGAACAAAAAATAATTGGGTACTCTAAAAAAAAAGTAGGGTGCTCTTTCCAAGGGCCGGTGCAGACTCGATGGGCCGAATGGCCTGTAAATTCCATGATTGTATGGTGCCAAGGCCATTATTTACCTCTCACTGAACACTGCTAAAAATAAATGATCTGGGGTGGAATTCTCCGACCCCCCGCAGGGTCGGTGAATCGCCCAGGGCCGGTGTAAGTCCCGCCCCGGCCGTAGCTGGAATTCTCCGCCACCCGGGAATTGGCGGGAGTGGGAATCACACTGTGCCGGTCGACGGGCCCCCCGTGGCGATTCTCCGGCCCGCGCTGGGCCGAAGTCCCGCCGCTGACAGGCCAATCCCGCTGACGTGGTTTAAACCACCTCTGGTGGCGGCGGGATTGGCGGCACGAGCAGGCCCCCGGGGTCCTGGGGGGGGGGGGGGGCGCGGGATGATCGGACCCCGGGGGTTGCCCCCACGGTGGCTTGGCCCGTGATCTTCGGCCGCCGCCACGGCCTCCACGGCCTCCACCAGGGCAGAGGCGGAAGAGACCCCCCCCTACCGTGCATGCGCCGGTAGTGACGCACTACCGGCCACTGACGCACCGGCGCATGCGCGGACCGGCGAAGGCCTTTGGGCCAGCCCCCACGCCGGGAAACTAACATCAGAGGGTAAACTGTGACAGATGTAGATGTGGGGAAGGGGGAAGCAGAGGGGAGAAGGGGGTAAGGAAAGGTGGATAAGATGGTGGTTGGGGGGGTTTCAATATATATTAAGAAAGACAAGAGAGAAAGAAATGGTAAGAGACAGTTAAAATGAAATGGGATGAAAACAAATGGGTCGAGGTGGGGTAGAGATAAACATCTGAAGTTGTTGAATTCGATGTTCAGGCCGGAAGGCTGTAGCTGCCTAACCGGAAGATGAGATGTTGTTCCTCCAGTTTGCATTGAGCTTCACTGGAACATTGCAGCAGGCCAAGGACAGACATGTGGGCATTGGAGCAGGGTCTTGTGTTAAAATGGCAAACAACAGGAAGGCCCGGGTCCTGAATGCGCACAGACCGAAGATGCTCAGCAAAGCGATCACCCAGTCTGTGTTTGGTCTCTCCGATATAGAGGAGACCACACTGGGAGCAGCGACTGCAGTAGACCAAATTGGAAGAGATGCAAGTGAAATGATGCTTAACCTGGAATAGAAGATAGAACATACAGTGCAGAAGGAAGCCATTCGGCCCATCAAGTCTGCACTGACCCACTTAAGCTATCACTTCCACCCTATCCCCGTAACCCAATAACCCCACCTAACCTTTTTGAACACTAAGGGCAATTTATCATGGCCAATCCATCTAACCTGCACTTCTTTGGACTGTGGGAGGAAACCGGAGCACCCGGAGGAAACCCACGCAGACAAGGGGAGAACGTGCAGACTCCACACAGACAGTGACCCAGCCAGGAATCGAACCTGGGATGCTGGCGCTGTGTAGCCACAGTGCTATCCACTTGTGCTGCCCCAAATAAGTGTAGAATAAGAATAAGTGTTTTGGGCCTGGGATGTTAAGCATGGAAGAGGTAAAGGGGCAGGTGTTAGACCTTCTGCGATTGCATGGGAAGGTGCCATGGGTGATGGGAGAGGCACTGGGTATGGTGGAGGAGTGGACTAGATTGTCTCGGAGGGAACGGTCTCTGCGGAATGCTGACAGAGGGAGTGAAGGGAAGATGTGTTTGGTGATGGCATCACGCGGGAGTTGGCGAAAATGGTGGAGGATTATGCTTTGCCTACGGAGGCTGGTGGGATGAAATGTGAGAACGAGGGGGACTCTATCCTTGTTCTGGGAGGGAGTGGAGGGGGCGAGGGTAGTGACGCGGGAGATGGACCGCACATTGTTGAGGGCCCTGTCCACAACTGTAGGTGGGAAATCACGGTCGAGGAAGAAGGAACACATTTTCGAAGCACCATTTTGGAAAGTGACATAATCGGAACAAATGCGACGGAGGCAAAGGAGCTGAGAGAAAGGGATGGAGTCCTTACAGGGTGTAGGGTGTGAAGAGCTGTAGTCCAGATATTAGTGGATAGTCTGTTGCCGGAAATGGAGACAGAAAGATCAAGGAAGGGAAGGGAAGTGTCAGAGATGGACCAGGTGAAAGTGATGGAGGGGTGCAAACTGGAAGCAAAGCTGATGAATTTTTCCAGGTCCGGGCGAGAGCATGACGCGGCACCAAAATATCATCAATGTATCGGTAAAGGAGTTGTGGGAGGGGACCCAGATAGGCCTGGAACAAGGAATGTTCCACATACCCCATAAAAAGGCAAGCGTAGCTAGGATCCATGCGGGTACCCATTGCTACACCTTTGATTTGGAGAAAGTGGGATGAGTTAAAGGAGAAGTTGCTGAGAGATAGAACGAGTTCAGCTAGGCGGAGGAGAGTGGTGGTGGATGGGAATTGTCCGGGCCTCTTTTTGAGAAAGAAGCGAAGAGTTCTCAGGCCATCCTGGTGTGGGATGGAGGTGTAGAGGGATAGGCTCTGGTCTGGGATGGAGGTGTAGAGGGATAGGCTCTGGTGTGGGATGGAGGTGTAGAGGGATAGGCTCTGGTGTGGGATGGAGGTGTAGGGGGATAGGCTCTGGTCTGGGATGGAGGTGTAGAGGGATAGGCTCTGGTCTGGGATGGAGGTGTAGAGGGATAGACTCTGGTGTGGGATGGAGGTGTAGAGGGATAGGCTCTGGTGTGGGATGGAGGTGTAGAGGGATAGGCACTGGTGTGGGATGGAGGTGTAGAGGGATAGGCTCTGGTGTGGGATGGAGGTGTAGAGGGATAGGCTCTGGTCTGGGATGGAGGTGTAGAGGGATAGGCTCTGGTCTGGGATGGAGGTGTAGAGGGATAGGCTCTGGTGTGGGATGGAGGTGTAGAGGGATAGGCTCTGGTCTGGGATGGAGGTGTAGAGGGATAGGCTCTGGTGTGGGATGGAGGTGTAGAGGGATAGGCTCTGGTTTGGGATGGTGTAGAGGGATAGGCTCTGGTGTGGGATGGAGGTGTAGACGGATAGGCTCTGGTGTGGGATGGAGGTGTAGAGGGATAGGCTCTGGTTTGGGATGGTGTAGAGGGATAGGCTCTGGTGTGGGATGGAGGTGTAGAGGGATAGGCTCTGGTGTGGGATGGAGGTGTAGAGGGATAGGCTCTGGTGTGGGATGGAGGTGTAGAGGGATAGGCTCTGGTGTGTGATGGAGGTGTAGAGGGATAGGCTCTGGTGTGGGATGGAGGTGTAGAGGGATAGGCTCTGGTTTGGGATGGTGTAGAGGGATAGGCTCTGGTGTGGGATGGAGGTGTGGAGGGATAGGCTCTGGTGTGGGATGGAGGTGTAGAGGGATAGGCTCTGGTGTGGGATGGAGGTGTAGAGGGATAGGCTCTGGTGTGGGATGGAGGTGTAGAGGGATAGGCTCTGGTGTGTGATGGAGGTGTAGAGGGATAGGCTCTGGTGTGGGATGGAGGTGTAGAGGGATAGGCTCTGGTTTGGGATGGTGTAGAGGGATAGGCTCTGGTGTGGGATGGAGATGTAGAGGGATAGGCTCTGGTGTGTGATGGAGGTGTAGAGGGATAGGCTCTAGTGTGTGATGGAGGTGGAGAGGGATAGGCTCTGGTGTGGGATGGAGGTGTAGAGGGATAGGCTCTGGTTTGGGATGGTGTAGAGGGATAGGCTCTGGTGTGGGATGGAGGTGTAGAGGGATAGGCTCTGGTGTGGGATGGAGGTGTAGAGGGATAGGCTCTGGTGTGGGATGGAGGTGTAGAGGGATAGGCTCTAGTGTGTGATGGAGGTGGAGAGGGATTGCACATCCATGATGAATAGAATGTGGTTGGGGCCCGCAAACTGGAAGCTGTCAATATGACGCACAGCATCAGAGGAATTCTGGATGTAGGTGGGGAGGGAATGGACCAGGGGAGTGAGGATGGAGTCGAGATAAGAGGAAATAAGTTCAGTGGGGCAGGAGCATGCTGACACAATGGGCCTGCCGGGACAGTCCTATTTGTGGATTTTGGGAAGTAGGTAAAAGCGGGCTGTCCGGGGTTGGGGGACTATGAGGTTGGAAGCCGTAGGGGGAAGGCATCCGGAGGAAATGAGATCACTAACGGTGTTGTAGATAACGGCTTGATGTTCAGTGGTCTGGTCATGGTCCAGGGGGAAGTAAGAGGAAGTATCTGAGAGTTGGCGCTCAGCCTCTGCGAGGTAGAGGTCAGTGCGCCAGACGACAACAGCACCCCCTGGGGGGGGGGGGGGGGGGTCCACTTGGAAATGTAGGTTCTGTTAAATGCGCCCTCAACCCCAAATCTTTCAACTCGCCATTCTTTGATGCTTGTCAACAAGAGTCAACTAAAGAGTGGTATGGGTTAATTCAGAGATTAATCGACATGTGATGTAGGGAGGAAATGATTTGTGCCGACTGTTATATTGGCTCGAATTCTCTGCCCGTTGGGATTCTCTGATCCCGCTGCCAGTGCACGCCCCCCCCCCCCCCCCCCCCCCCCGCCGCCCGCAGGCTTCCCGGTGGCGTGGGGTGGTTCCAATGGGAAATCCTCCAGGAAGGGCATCACCTAAGCTTGTCTCGTGCAGTCTCTGACATTGAAAAATAAAATCTTGCGATGTTGGCATCATTGGCAAAGCCAGGTTAGTACTTATTGCCCGTACCTAATTGGCAGACTCAACCCATGGACCAGGACCGTGGAAATAGTGCCTGGCATCGGCCGCTCGCACGCCCCGGATCGCCCGCCCACATTGGCCCCCATCCCCGAATGAAGCCCCTTCTGCCCGCCGATCGGCCCTCCCCCGACCGTGGCGGTCCGGGACTAAGTCCGCAGCCGAGGACCACGAGGATCACGGACGGTGGGACCATGTTGGAAGTACACTGTTGGGAATTTGGCCATTCGGGGATGGAGCATCGCGGGGCAGGCTTCAGATAATGGCCTGCGGCAGTGGATACTTGGCGCGGTATACTCCACGAGTACACCGATTTTCAGGGGGGGGGGAGGGAGAAGAATTGTAAAACCGCCACTGGTTCCAATTTTGTGCGCCAAAACGGATTTCAGCGTCGGGGGACGGAGAATCCAGCCCCATATATACAAGAACAGACGTGCGTTTCATGGCCACTAGAGGCATCAAAGTGTTTCTCAGCAAATTAAATAGGTTTTGAAGTTAATTCACTGTTGCGATGTAGGAAATGCAGGAGCCAATTTGTGCACAGCAAGCTCCCACAACAGCAAAGTGGTAGTGACTAGATAATCTGTTTTGTGTGGCAATGATCGAGGGATAAATATTGGCTTGAATCACAGGACTATTACAGTGCAGAAGGAGGCCATTTGGCCCATCGCTTGTGCACCAGCTCCCCAAACGAGCAGTGTGACTTAATGCCATTCCCCTGCCTTTTCCCCGCACCCCTGCACATTGTTTCTATTCAAGTAACCGTATAACACCCTCTTTTTGTTTAAATATTATTTTTATTGGAATTTTTTACAGAAAATATAAAACATAACGACAAACAATGAAATGCAACAAAATAACCCATAATAACCGTACCACCCCCAGACCGTATCGACGCATGTATCCCATCCCCCAGCCCCCCAACCCCAATGAACAACAAAAGAACTTCAAAATAAATTTAAATTAAATAAACAAACATAGTCATCGTCCGCCCCCCCCCCACCTTTTCCCTCCCCCTTCCCCCCCCCCCCCCCCCCCCGGGTTGCTGCTGCTACTGTCCCCGTACCCTATCGTTGAGCCAGAAAGTCGAGAAAAGGTTGCCACCGCCTAAAGAACCCTTGTACCGACCCTCTCAGGGCGAATTTGGCCTTCTCCAGCTTAATGAAACCCGCCATGTCATTGATCCAGGTCTCCACGCTTGGGGGCCTCGCATCCTTCCATTGTAGCAATATCCTTCGCCGGGCTACTAGGGATGCAAAGGCCAGCACACCAGCCTCTTTCGCCTCCTACACTCCCGGCTCCACCCCAACCCCAAAAATCGCGAGTCCCCATCCTGGCTTGACCCTGGATCCCACCACCCTCGACACTGTCCTCGCCACCCCCTTCCAGAACTCCTCCAGCGCCGGGCATGCCCAGAACATATGGGCATGGCTCGCTGGACTCCCCGAGCACCTGACACACCTGTCTTCACCCCCAAAGAACCTACTCATCCTTGTCCCAGTCATGTGGGCCCGGTGCAGCACCTTGAATTGGATGAGGCTAAGCCGCGCACACGAGGAGGAAGAATTAACCCTCTCCAGAGCATCAGCCCATGTCCCGTCTTCGATCTGTTCCCCCAGTTCCCCCTCCCACTTAGCTTTCAGCTCCTCTACTGACGCCTCCTCCGCCTCCTGCATAACCTTGTAGATATCAGATATCTTCCCCTCTCCGACCCAGACCCCCGAAAGCACCCTGTCACTCACCCCCCTCGCGGGAAGCGAAGGGAATCCCTCCACCTGCCGCCTAGCAAATGCCTTTACCTGCAGATACCTGAACATGTTCCCCGGGGGGAGCCCAAATTTCTCCTCCAACTCCCCCAGGCTCGCAAACCTCCCATCAATAAACAGGTCCCTCAGCTGTCTGATGCCCGCTCTGTACCAACCCTGAAATCCCCCATCAATGTTCCCGGGGACGAACCTATGGTTCTCCCTCAACGGAGCCTCCATCGAGCCCCCCACTTCTCCCCTATGTCGCCTCCACTGCCCCCAAATCTTGAGGGTAGCCGCCACCACCGGACTCGTGGTATACCTCGTAGGAGGGAGCGGCCACGGCGCCGTTACCAGGGCCTCCAGGCTTGTATCTCCACAGGACGCCCTCTCCAACCGTTTCCATGCTGCCCCCTCCCCCTCCATTACCCACTTGCGCACCATCGACACATTGGCCGCCCAATAATACCCCGAGAATGTAACACCCGCTTGAATGCCTCGCTTGAACCTGCCTCCACCACATTGCCAGGCAGCGCATTCCACACCCTGTCTACTCTGTCCAGCCCTCTCATGATTTTGAACATCCCTATCAAATCTCCACCTAGCCTTCTTTGCTCCAGGAAGAGCAGTCCCACCCTCTCCAATCTATCCTCATAATTGAAGTCTCCTCACACTGGAGCCATTCTTGTGGACCTCTTCTACACTCTCTCTCCTTCATTGCAGTGTTAATGTAAGCCTACTTGTGACAATAAAGATGATGATTATTATTATTATATCCTTCCTATGGTGTGGCGCCCAGAACTGTACCAGGGGTTCCAATGAGGATACATCTTTGCTCTTGTCCAAAATAGCACCAGGGGACATTTTACATCCACCTGAGATGGCGGATGATGCCTTCTTTTAATGTTTCACCCAAAAATCAGGACCACCAACAATGCAGCACTCCCTCCGCAGGAGTGGTCAGCCTTGATGTCTGTGCTCAGGTCCTGCGGTGTAACGTGAACCCAAAATCTTCCAACTTCTGATTTCCGGTTGTACACAAGCGTTTCACTTCAAAAAAAAATGCAAACTCCCTGTAAGTTAAATTTAGAACTACGCTCCATCTGATCCAAAAGATAAAGTGAGGGAGGATAGAGGAGTTAACAAATAACTTAACATCGCCATTCGATCTTACTCATCGCCTTGATTTACTTGCCAACATCGCTGACTGGCGATTACCAAATGGAACGAGATGTAGATTCATTCTTCAGAAGGAATGCCAAGTTGTTTAACATGACTTGGAACGTGCTCCTGATTGATATCCTTTAGCTCTCTTCCAGACACACACTCGATTTATTTGACATCTCCCAGAACTAAATAATGACACATGAGCTCTTTTTTCACGTTTTTGAGGAGACAGATATGCCTTCCCTTGCCCAGCCCAGAGGTGACTCATTCAGTCCCAAGAAACTTTCCATGCTGTTCTACGGCAGCTAACTGGACACAGCGAGGGACAGATGGGCTGGGATTCTCCGACCCTGCGCCGGGGGGGGGGGGGGGGAGGCGTGAATCCCGCCCCGTCCCCCCGCCTCGACGCCGGCGTCCCTATTCTCCGGTGCCGTTTATTGGGCGGCGGTAGGATTCCCGCCACACTGGTCGGGGGCCGTCGACAGCCGCGCCGCGCCCCTCCCGCCGATTCTCTTGGTCCTCGGCCGATAAGTTCCGCCCAGTCCCGCCGGCGTGAATTACTCACCTCACACACGGCGGGACCTGGCAGGTAAGTGTGCGGGGCCCGTCCGAGGGGGGGGATCCCACGCAGGGGGGCCCCCCACAGTGGCCTGGCCCATGGACGAAACCTACTGATCGGCAGGCGGGCTGGTTCCGTAGGGGGCCTTCTTTGCTCCGCGCCAGGCCCCTGTAGGGCTCCGCCATATTGCCCGGGGGCCTGCGTGGAGAAGGGAACCCCTGTGCATGCGCGGAAATACGCAGGCCGTCCCGCGCATGTGCAGAAATACACCGCCCGTTCTGCGCATGCGCGAATTCACGCTGGCCCTTTGGAGCCGGCTGGACTGCGGGAACCACTCCCGCATCAACCTAGCCCCCTAAAAAGGTGAGCATTCCTCACTTTCGGGGGCCGTTGACGCCGGAGCCATTGGCCCCAGTTTTCACGCCTGGGGACATCGCCCCATTATTAGAGAATCCCGCCCACAATATCCTTTCTCAGGTGAGAATCAAAACTTCAGCTGCAAACTTAATGGGCTGGCGTCAGAAAGAGAAAGATAAATGAGGTGGGATTTCGGGTACCAGTCTCCTAATGCAAAAGGGGTGGAGAAGACCCATTTGCTGGCGTCACGGCGAGATGTTACACCGAGGACCTGTCTACCGGTTCAAGACGGGTGTAGAAGATCCTGGGGCCCTGTTTGGGAAGGAGCAGGGGAAGATAGGAAGCTGTGTAAGGACTACTCTTTCAGATAAGACATTGAACCAGCCTTTACTGTCATGTGGGCAAGAAAGATCCAATGGCACAACTTTGGAGAAGAGCAAGGGAGTTCTCCTTGGAGACCTAGCTAATACTTCTCCCTCAATCAGCAACACAAAAACCTGATCATTATCTGGCTGTCATGTTCCGTACACTCATTGGATGTAAAGCTTTAGGACATCTCCAGGCTGTGAAAGGTGCTACAGGGGCTGGTTTAGCTCACTGGGCTAAATCGCTGGCTTTTAAAGCAGACCAAGGCAGGCCAGCAGCACGGTTCGATTCCCGTGCCAGCCTCCCCGGACAGGCGCCGGAATGTGGCGACTAGGGGCTTTTCACAGTAACTTCATTGAAGCCTACTCATGACAATAAGCGATTTTCATTTCATTTACAGAAATGAAAGTCACCCCGTCAGCTGAGGGCAGGTGGAGAAACCAGCTGCCGGCTCGCCAGGCCGGACCAGAGGGCGACTCACTCTCAGCAAAGTGCTGAATCCGTCACAGGAACCCGCTTTTCTGGGCAGCGGGAAAGGCCTTGGTCGGAGCTCCCATCTCCGCCCCCCCATCACCGCCCTCAGTCTCGGGAACGGAGAATTGCCCCTTCTGCTTCTCTTTCTATTTGGCACCATCGGATAGTGCATTTCCCCAGCTCAGCAGTCACTTCACCCCCTTGTCCTCAACCTGCTCCAATGTTTGTTTGTGCCTTTGCCAATTCTGCAGTTATCCTGTTTTAGTTCAGGTTTTTTCCAGTGCGTCACTGTGTACACAGCATGACAATGGGAGCCTTGTCAGATGATGCTTGTCTGTGGAGGGGGGCGGGGGGGGGGGGGGGTTCAGTATGCTATCAGCGATGCTGGGAACAGCAGCTCCAAGAACAGCCTAACATCTAGACATTGTGTAACCACAGCTGAAACCGTGCCAGGTTCACTGTGAGAGTCAAGGAGATTGGATTTTCGGAGGAGAGCGATGGCACGCGGGATCCACGGGAGACACCTCGGGTCGGGTTGCCAACCCTGGATGGCCGTGTTTCTGAAGATTTCATCACGTGACCTCCCGACTTCTGCCTGCGAGGCCAAAGGGTACTTTGTGCCTCCACCGTCAATAAATGTTTCACGGCTAATAAACAGAAGCGGCTCAAAGGAAATGGGGGAAAGAACGGAATTTGGGCCTGGGGCGACCTCCGGTCTTCGGAATGGCGGCCGCCAATGATCCTGGGCCCCGGAACACCACAGCAGCGGGAAAGGGGAGGGCTGGGGAGCATCTACAGGTAGATCTTCCTGATTCAGTGTCCCGAAAGAAGTCCAGAATTGCTCCCAGAGATCCATCTTACATTCAGGGGATTCACCTACTTTCTTCACCACTGGGTCAAGGATGTTGGGCGAATTTCCAATATGGCGACCGGGCATGACGGCGGACTATGCCCCATCAGGCCTACCCTGCCACGGAATGTGCCGCAGAACACCCACTCGCCTAATTAATAAGGTTGGGGTTGGATGACACGGTATGTTTTCCCACCGGCCTCCGCAGAGCGAAACACCCTCGGCTGGGTGTTGATGCGGGGACAGGATTCGGGGGCTTTCACAACAGCAAAACTGGCGCTGAACCTGGACCAATTCAGTGACTGTGGAGGGGATAGTACCGGCGTCACATGGAACAAAATAAATTCCAATGAAAAGCCGTGCGGGATTCGCCAGGTCCGTGATTGACACTCGGGAGGCTGACAAGCTGCAGCCACACACACACATTACACTCCCCATACACACTCATCCCAGCCCCACACACACATTATACTCCCCACACACACTCATCCCAGCCGCACACACACATTACACTCCCCACACACACTCATCCCAGCCCCACACACACATTACACTCCCCACACACACTCATCCCAGCCGCACACACACATTACACTCCCCACACACACTCATCCCAGCCGCACACACATTACACTCCCCACACACACTCATCCCAGCCCCACACACACATTACACTCCCCACACACACTCATCCCAGCCGCACACACACATTACACTCCCCACACACACTCACCCCAGCCGCACACACACATTACACTCCCCACACACACTCATCCCAGCCGCACACACATTACACTCCCCACACACACTCATCCCAGCCGCACACATACATTACACCCCCCCCACACACTCATCCCAGCCGCACACACACATTACACTCCCCACACACACTCATCCCAGCCGCACACATACATTACACCCCCCCACACACTCATCCCAGCCGCACGCACATTACACTCCCCACACACACTCATCCCAGCCACACACACACATTACACTCCCCACACACACTCATCCCAGCCACACACACACATTACACTCCCCACACACACTCATCCCAGCCGCACATACACATTACACTCCCCACACACACTCATCCCAGCCGCACACACACATTACACTCCCCACACACACTCATCCCAGCCGCACACACACATTACACTCCCCACACACACTCATCCCAGCCACACACACATTACACCCCCCCCACACTCATCCCAGCCGCACAGATACATTACACCCCCCCACACACTCATCCCAGCCGCACGCACACATTACACTCCCCACACACACTCATCCCAGCCGCACACACACATTACACTCCCCACACACACTCATCCCAGCCGCACACACATTACACTCCCCACACACACTCATCCCAGCCGCACACACACATTACACTCCCCACACACACTCATCCCAGCCACACACACACATTACACTCCCCACACACACTCATCCCAGCCGCACATACACATTACACTCCCCACACACACTCATCCCAGCCGCACACACACATTACACTCCCCACACACACTCATCCCAGCCGCACACACACATTACACTCCCCACACACACTCATCCCAGCCACACACACACATTACACTCCCCACACACACTCATCCCAGCCGCACATACACATTACACTCCCCACACACATTCATCCCAGCCCCACACACACATTACACTCCCCACACACACTCATCCCAGCCGCACACACATTAAACTCCCCACACACACTCATCCCAGCCGCACACACACATTACACTCCCCACACACACTCATCCCAGCCACACACACATTACACCCCCCCCCCACACTCCTCCCAGCCGCACACACATTACACTCCCCACACACACTCAACCCAGCCGCACATATACATTACACCCCCCCCCACACACTCATCCCAGCCGCGCACACACCTTACACTCCCCACACACACTCATCCCAGCCAACAAGGTGGCACTGGTTGTGCTGGAGCGCGCCCATACAGCTGATGAGTCGGCTGGGGCCAGAGGCAAGCTAGGGGAGGGTATCCCTGGTTGGAGGGGGGGGGCCTATATGACTGCTGACCCTAAATTGGGCGGCACGGTAGCACAGTGGTTAGCACTGTTGCTTCACAGCGCCAGGGTCCCAGGTTCGATTCCTGGCTCTGGGTCCCTGTCTTCAGAGTCTGCACATTCTCCCCGTGTCTGTGTGGGTCTCACCTCCACAACACAAAGATGTGCAGGTTAGGTGGATTGGCCATGCTAAATTGCCCCTTAATTGGATAAAAAAATAATTGGGTACTCTAAATGTATTTTTAAAAATAAATTTAGAGTACCCAATTCATTTTCTTTTCCAATTAAGGGGGCAATTTAGCATGGCCAATCCATCTACCCTGCACATCTTTTGGGTTGTGGGGGTGAGACCCACACAGACACGGGGAGAATGTGCAAACTCCACACGGACAGGGACCCAGAGCCAGGATCGAACCTGGGACCTCGGCGCCGTGAGGCAGCAGGGCTAACCCACTGCGCCACCGTGCTGCCCCCTAAATGTATTTTTTAAAAGGCACAAGTGAACCTCGCTGTCGGGAACTCGGCCCATCGGAGAATGGTGGAGGCCCCGGTGAATACCGAGTCGGGCCCACTAATGACGTGCACACGGTGTTTACTGGATGTGCGTTCCAGACCGCGTTAACGCCACTGTCGAGGTGTCATTCTGCGTCAAATCGGTTCCCGCCGCAATTTTGGCATTGGAACCTATTTTCCGATCAATTGCGTTTCCCAATTTCAGCGGCACCCCCCCCCCCCCCCCCACCCCCATGTTATTGCCCCCGCCACGTGATGTAGGCCCCAGATGGGAGAACTCTCCCATCGAATGGCACAGAAGGAGGCCATTCAGCCTATCACATCTCTGCAGGCTCTCTGTAAGTGCAACCTAGCTAGCCCCACTCCCCCACCTTTTCCTTACCGTCCTGCAACTTCTTTCTATTTGAATGATTATACCCAAGTCCCTTTTGAAAGCCATGATTAAATCTGCTACCCACTACAGTCTCAGACAGTGCATTCCACATACTAACCACACGCTGCATAAAAAGGTTTCCCCTCACGTCGTCCCTGATCCTGGACTCACGGCATTGCGGAAATGTTTATGATTTTTTTTCCAAATGTTAAATGCCTCTGGACCTTCTGGGGCATCATTCTTAAACATCGGCAAAAGGCCCAGTTGCTCCACAAGAGGTTTAAGCTTCAGACCGTTAAATTCAGCCACCTCCTCAAATCTAAGTGTGAATCAAAGTGAGGAGTAAGGAGCTTCCTTTAACAGGAATATAACTGAGCTCTCCTTCGCCCTTCTTGTGAACTAGTTCTTGGCATGGTGGGTGTTGTGTATGATTTGAAGTAAATGACTATTGAGCTCACAACAACAGTCCACGGGTGCGATTCTCCGGCCTTGTTACGCTCTCGCTCAAGCGTACCGAGGCTGGCGAATAGCGGGAGAGACCAAAAAACGAGATCCGCGTCACATTCCAAACAGTTTGCAACCGGGCCGCTCCTGTAAGCGAAATCGGGATCTCACCATGGTGAGGCGTGAAATCAATTATCAGCATGAAAGTCCTATTTCCATACAATTAATGAGAGCCACCCCATATCCAATAGCTGCCTACCATTCAGCGGCCTCCCCAGCAAGTGGTCACGCTGGCGCCGATCAGTACTCCTTTTGAAAAACGTGAACCTGGAGGAAGGGCTTCTGTGGGGAGTCGGGGAGGTGAGTAGCCATCGTTGCGCACAGGAAAGAGTCTGCGGGTGCTGGGCTTGCTAACAGGGAATTGGCAATCGTGGTTAAGTGAGCACTTCACAGATGTCAAGTAGATTCCATTGGGTGGGCGGGCCATGTAGCACGTGGGAGTCATTGCCTAGCATCCCAATCACACCCTGGTGCCTGGATGCTGTGCTTGAACTCTACGGGAGGCAACACCACCCACGCAACATCCGAACACCCAGGGGATTGGACATAGCTCTGGGGATATGTCCACAGCCGGAGGGTGGGTGAGGGCCATGGGGAGGGGAGGGGCGGGATACCTGGAGAGATGGGAAAAGGGCCTAGGGGTCAGCCAGCATTGTGGAAGGAAGTGACAGCGGCATCATAATGGTTGTGCGAAAAGGTGTTTAATGTGTTGTACAAACCCACTCCCAATGGTGCCCCTCCCCCCAGCCCGCCCAATCCCCACCCCCTCCCCAACCCTACCTACCCTCCACCTCCTGCCCCTACTCCAGTGCCCTCAGTGATCCTCAACGTGCTTGGCCCTCCTAGCTTTACCATAGACAGCTGTGCCACCCTGTTCTGGGTGTGGCCTGTGAGACACGGCCTCCTTAGAGGGGTGGAACCCGGGGAAGCTGGTGGCCAACGTCGCCCCTCCATTGGACGGGTCCAGCTTGGCACCCAGCATCCTTCCTCCCGATCAGTGCCCATAGGGCGCTGGGGTTCACTTTGGGACAGAGGGGCAGCTGGTTTGAGTCCCGGCTGCTCCGGCCAGCCCTGGCGGTTCCCCATGCTCCGCACCATGTTGTCGACGCCCTCAGCGATGCTCCTCAGTGACTGGGCCATGCTCTGCAGCGCCTCAGGAATGCCCATCTGAGAGCGGGACATGTCCTGCAGAACCTCATCAAGGTCAGCCTGGTACTGGGTGACACCCCCCCCCCCCCCCCCCCCCCCCCGCGAGGCAGACATTCTGCCGAGACCCTCGGCCATGGCCGCCCCAACTGCGCAACACCTTGGACACCTTCACTAATGGTACCGACGCGGTGCACCAGGCTCTCCACTGCGGTCGCCACCCTGGCAGCGTTGGCTTCGGTGCCACTCATTGCCGGCGCCATCTCCTGCGCCCCGAGCCTCTGGGACTCCTCCAATCGGCCATGGATCTCCTGGCGTGAAGCTGACATCTCCGTCTGAACTTTCAGGTTTGCCCCTATCACCTCCATCCGGGTAACCCACTTACACAGGTTCATCATCAGGCTGGGACCCAGCGGGGTCCTGGGATCCAGCACCCCTCTGATTCCTGTCTCGCCTGGTGGTTCCCGCTTCGACCAGATCCACCCGGTGCACATCAGCAGCTGTGTGGTGCTCACCAGATTGTGCCCCAGAGTCCTGTCCACTTACATTTTCCACCGAGGTGTGTGTATAAACGTTGGTGAAGGGTGAGGATGACAGCTGGGCAGTGACTATAACAGGTGCATCCTCAGAGCTCCCCTCCGAGGTGGTCTCCTCGGAGTCAGGAGAGGGGTCCGCCCGGGATGGGCCATCGCTGTCGGCTGGAGGACCTGCGGGAGAATGGATATGTGATCAGTGGGAGGGGATGGGTCAGTCAGTAAGGCAATCACTACTCACTTTTGACAGGTTGTCTGGGAGGAGTCTGGTCGATCCTCCCTCCGCGGCGTCCGCCAACCTCGGCGTTGGTGACAGCCCTGTCCTCGGCCACCCCAGTCACCTCCAGGGCACACTCCTCGAAGGAGGTGAGGATTCTTTATCTGGCAGCCCACCGCCACTCTGGAGTCTGGGTGCTCTCCTGGCGGTTACTGAGAGAGCTTTTCCTGAGGAGACACAAAGAGGGCATCGTTAGCCACACACGTGGTTCACAGTGGTGGGAGAGGGGGTGTGAAGGAGGGGTTGGGGGGTTTGAGAGGGGCGGCCTGAGGGGGGTGGTGGGTGGAGGAAGGACTGGGGATCGGATGCGGAGTTGGGGTGTGTCTGTTCTCTTGAAAGGGGGGGGAGGGTGGTCATTGGTGACTCCTCGCTCGTGCTGCCCGGTGTAGGTCATTGACCTTCTTCCTGCACTGGAGGCCAGTCCTCCTGGTCACACTGCCCGACCTGACTGCCGCCACCACCTCATCCCAGACAGCACCGGCTGCCTTGTGGCTCACCCTCCGGAACCCTCGGCGGAACAGGACATCCCCCCCAGGCCCCCACGCCGTCTGGCAGCCTTCCCAGGTCAGCACCTCCGAATATTGGGACTGGTTTCTGCGGCGCCATTATTGCCAGCTGGCTGGGGTTGGCTCATCAGGTGCAGCTTAAGAGCTGCTCAACCTGGTTAGCAGAGGGCTGGCGAACGCGATGCCGGCGAATCAGCCGGCGAGTCTTCATTTGTGACGAGAAGCCCGTGAAGCCTCGTTAATTGGGCCAATTAACGTTGAATTGCGTTGCCGGCCTCGCTGGGCCGAGCGGCAGGAAGCTCGCGGCAATTCCCGCTCACTACCACACTGAGAAATTGTTCCGGAGGATTGCGCCCCATATTTTTATCACAGGAGCAATTACCAAAAATAATTTTAACACCGAACCTCATAAGGAGATATGAGGACAGATGACCGTAAGCTGTAAGAGTCAGGTTCTCTCAAGTTTCTTAAAGAAAGAGAGTGAGGTAGAGAAACGTAGGGAGGGATTTCCAGGGTTTTAAGGCCTAGAAGCTGGAGGCATGGACACCAGTGATGGAGTTATTAAAATTGGGGGTGTGCCAGAGGCCAGAGTTTGATGAGGTCTCGGAGAGTTGGATAGGGTGGGAGAACGTTACTGTGATAACTAGGGGGCAAAGCCATGGAGACAGTTCAAGGATTGGAAATTTAAGCCAAGGTGTTTCTGCGTGGGAAGGCATGGTAGGTTGATGAGCACGGTGAGGGTGATTTGGACTTGGTGGAATTAAGCGAGGATACTGGAGCAGTATTTTGGAATTATTAGAATGTTACCACAATTGAAACCATTGAGAACGAATGTCCAAATTGTTGGGTGAAACTGATGCTATTTCTTTGCGCAGTGGAGTTCCTCACGAACTCTAATCCTTACAGTTGCCGGCTATCTTCGAATAACTTGTTCAAAGGACAGGCCTGTGAAGACTAATATTTAAACCACATTACTGATAGCTCCAGCAACTAGCATGTCTAACCCACCTGTAAGGCTGTGAAACACTTCAACAAAATATGGAGGCCGGGATTTTGGGTCCGCAATTCGCTGCGGGCACAAATGGTGGATCCTCGCTACCTCCATTGTCAGTAAACGGAAATCTTGGCCGGGATTCTCCAACCCTGCGCGAGGTTGGAGAATCCCAGGGGGGGGCGTGAATCCCGCCCCGCCGCCCTGACGCAGGCTGCCCTATTCTCCGGCGCCGTTTTCCAGGGGCCGTCGGGATTCCCGCCAAGCCGGCCGAGGGCCGTTGACAGCGGCCCCCCGGCGATTCTCCAGGCCCCGACGGGCCGAGTGGCCGTCCAGTTTTGCCCAGTCTCACTGGTGTGAATTACTCACCTCACGCATGGCGGGATCTGGCAGGTAAGTGTGCGAGGGCGGTCCAGGGGAGGGGGGTGCGTGGGGGGGATCCGACTCCAGGGGGCGTGGCCTGGCCCTTGATCACTGCCTACCGATCCTTCGGGCGGGCTGGTTCCGTGGGGCCTTCTACCCTCCGTGCCAGGCCCTGTAGGGCTCCGCCATAATGCCCTGGGGCCGGTGCGGAGAAGAGAACCCCCGCACATGCGCGGAAATATGCCAGCCGGTCCGCGCATGCGCGAACTCGCGCCGGCTGGAGCGGCGCCAACCCCTCCGACTAGCCCCCGAGAAATTGGAGAATTCCTCACTTTCGGGGGCTGTTGACACCGGAGTGGTTTCCGTCGGTTTTCCCGCCGGCATGGGGAGATAGCCCAATTTTCAGAGAATCCCGCTCCTTGCCTTTGGACTTGTTTATTGTCACGCGTACCGAGAAGTATTTTTTTGCGTGCAGCTCAAACAGATCATTTAGTACATGAAAAGAAAATTCGTAAAAGGGCAACACAAGGTACACAATGTAAATACATAGACACCGGCATCGGATGAAGCATACAGGGTGTAGTGTTAATGAGGTCAGTCCATAAGAGGGTCATTTAGGAGTCTGGTGACAGTGGGGAAGAAGCTGTTTTTGAGTCTGTTCATGCGTGTTCTCAGACTTCTGTATCTCCTGCCCAATGGAAGAAGTTGGAAAAGTGAGTAAGCCGGGTGGGAGGGATCCTTGATTATGGTGCCCGCTTTCCCCAGGCAGCGGGAGGTGTAGATGGAGTCCATGGATGGGAGGCAGGTTCGTGTGATGGACTGGGCGGTGTACACGACTCTCTGAAGTTTCTTGCGGTCCTGGGCCAAGCAGTTGCCATACCAGGCTGTGATGCAGCCAGATAGGATGCTTTCTATGGAGCATCTGTAAAAGTTGGTAAGAGTCAATGTGGGCATGCCGAATTTCTTTCGTTTCCTGAGAAAGTAAGAGCGTGATTCTCCCAACGGGAGTGTAAGTGCCGATGCCGGAGTAAAGACCGGAGTATGGGGCCTCCATGGGGCTGGCAGAGGCGTGGCGTGATTTGCGGGGGCGGGGCCTTGGCGCGGCGTCGGAGACCCGGCACGTAAAAGACGCGGCGCCTTGGGTCCCGCACATACGTAGTTGGACAGGTGCCAACTAGCCCATGCGCAGTGGTTGTCCTTCCGCAGGTCGCCCCGCTCAACAATGGCGCAGGCGATAACTTTGCCGGCGGAGGAAAGGAGGCCCGCCGACAGAGAGGCCGACCTGCCGATCGGTGGGCCCCGATCACGGGCCCGACACCATTAGAGACCCTCCCGGTGAGGGAGCCCCCTACCTCCCCCCCCCCACAGGCCGCACCCCCCCCGAGCATTCCCGCAGAGCTCCCGCCGGCACGACCAGGGATGAACGGCGCCGACGGGATTCCAGCAGACGGCGCCGCGCCAAAAGCGCTGGTGCAAATGGTGCCGTTTCTCCGCACCTCGGAGAATCGGGCGCCGGTATCAGGGAATTGTGGTGCGATTGCTCCGCTTCTCCGACCCGGCGCGGGGCTCAGAGAATCGCCCCCTATAGGTGCTGTTGTGCTTTCTTGGTGGTAGCATCGACGTGAGTGGACCAGGACAGATTTTTGGAGATACGCACCCCGAGGAATTTGAAACTGCTAACCATCTCCACCTCGGCCCCGTTGATGCTGACAGGAGTGTGTACGGTACTTTGCTTCCTGACGTCAATGACCAGCTCTTTAGTTTTGCTGGCATTGAGGGAGAGATTGTTGTCACTGCACCACTCCACTAGGTTCTCTGGGCGAAATTCTCCGACCCCCACGACGGGTCGGAGAATAGCGGGAGGGCCTTCCCGACATTTTTCCCGCCCTCCCGCTATTCTCCCCCACCCCCCGCCCAACTCCCGACCCGAATCGCTGCCGCCGTTTTTTTACGGCCGGCAGCGATTCTCAGCTGTTCGATGGGCCGAAGTCCCAGCCCTTTCCGCCGTTTTTACGAACGGCAAACACACCTGGTCTGGCCGTTCGTAAAAACGGCGTCACAAACTCGCTTTTCATAACCATGGCACCGATTGGCACGGCAGTACCACGGCCGTGCCAAGGGTGCCATGGGCCCGCGATCGGTGGGCACCGATCGCGGGCAGCGGGCCCGATGCCCGCGCACTCTTTCTCCTTCCGCCGCCCCGCAGTATCCATTTGCGGGGCGGCTGAGGGGCAACCGGTCCGCGCATGCGCGGGATTCGCGCAAATACGCGATGACGTCATCCGCGCATGCGCGGGTTGGAGTCTTCCAATCCGCGCATGCGCGGCTGACGTCATATGACGCGTCAGCCGGCGCTAACTCCGGCAAGCGGGCTTAACGATATTCGTTAAGCCTGTCATGCCGGAGCCTACGGCGTCGGGCTGCTAGCCCCGACCGGGGACCAGAATCGGTTCCCGGTCGGGAAGGGGGGCGCTAGCGTCAAACCCGCCCGGGTTTGACGCCAGCTTTACGATTTCTCCCGTTTTGGGAGAATCGCGCCCTCTATCTCCCTTCTGTATTCTGACTCATCGTTGAGGTTCGAGGTTCGACCCATTACGGTCGTGTCGTCAGCAAACTTGTAGATGGAGTTGGAGCCAAATTTTGCCATGCAGTCGTGTGTGTACAGAGGAGTAGAGTAGGGGGCTAAGTACGCAGCCTTGCGGGGTCCCGGTATTGTGGACTATTGTGGAGGAGGTGTTGGTGTTCATTCTTACTGATTGTGGTCTGTTGGTCAGAAAATCGAGGATCCAGTTGCAGAGTGGAGAGCCAAGTCCTAGGTTTTGGAGCTTTGATATGAGTTTGGCTGGGATTATGGTGTTGAGCAGTGATCTTTGAAATCTTGTGGCGTGATTGTCCCCGCCACTGACCATTGATGTAATGAGACGAAAGAGAAAATGCTGGAAAATCTCAGCAAGTCTGGCAGCATCTGTAGGGAGAGAAAAGAGCTAACGTTTCGAGTCCGATGACTCTTTGTCAAAGTTAACAGACAGAGAGAGTGGGAAATATTTATACTGTGGAGTGAGAATGAAATATGAGTCATAGCTACAGAAACCCAGGGAAACCGGGTGCTAATGGCCACAGAAACCAAGGGGACAGAGTGTTAATGGCAGTCCCCAGAGAGAACAAAAGAAGTGAGAGGTCAAACAGCAGAGAAACTAACATCAGAGGGTGAACTGTAGATGTGGAGGGAGGGGAAGGGGGAAGCAAAGAGGAGAAAGGGTAAGGAAAGATGGATAAAATGGGGGGGGGGGTTAATCTATATTAAGAACGACAAGAAAAAAAGAAATGGTAAGAGATAGTTGAAATGAAATGGGATGAAAACAAATGGGTCGAGGTGGGGTAGAGCTAATCATCTGAAGTTGTTGAATTCGATGTTCAGGCCGGAAGGCTGTAGCTGCCTAACCGGAAGATGGAATGTTGTTCCTCCAGTTTACATTGAGCTTCACTGGAACATTGCAGCAGGCCAAGAACAGACATGTGGGCATGGGAGCAGGGCCTTGTGTTAAACTGGCAAGGAACAGGAAGGCCAGGGTCCTGAATGTGCACAGACCGAAGATGCTCAGCAAAGCGATCACCCAGTCTGCGTTTGGTCTCTCCGATATGGAGGAGACCACATTGGGAGCAGTGAATGCGATAGACCAGATTGGAAGAGGTGCAAAGTGAAACGCTGCTTAACCTGGAATGAGTGTTTTGGGCCTGGAATGTGAAGCATGGAAGAGGTAAAGGGGCAGGTGTTACACCTTCTACGATTGCACGGTGAGGTGCCATGGGTGATGGGAGAGGTACTGGGTATGGTGGAGGAGTGGACTAGATTGGCTCGGAGGGAACGGTCTCTGCGGAATGCTGACAGAGGGAGTGAAGGGAAGATGTGTTTGGTGGTGACATCATGCTGGAGTTGGCGAAAAACTTTGTCTTGTTAGCTTTGATAAAGAGTCATTGGACTCGAAACGTTAGCTCCTTTCTCTCCCTACAGATGCTGCCAGACCTGCTGAGATTTTCCAGCATTTTCTCATTCGTTTCAGATTCCAGCATCCGCAATAGTTTGCATTTATTGACATAATGAGGTTCCTGCCCGGGACGGTCGGGAACATCATTTAAATAGATTTAGAAACAATTATTGTGCTTCCCTACTGTATCAGCCCCCCCCCCCCCCACCACTGCTCCCTACCACTGCCCCCTACCACTGCCCCCTACCACTGTCCCCTACCTCTGCCCCACCACTGCCCCTACCACTGCCCCCTGGCACTAGCCCCTACCACTGCCCCCTACCACTGCCCCCTACCACTGCCCCCTACCACTGCCCCCTACCACTGCCCCCTACCACTGCCCCTACCTCTGCTCCCTACTACTGCCCCCTACCACTGCCCCCTGGCACTGGCCTCTACCACTGCCCCCTACCACTGCCCCTGGCACTGCCCCCTATCATTGCACCCTGGCATTATCCCTACCACTTCCCCCTACCACTGCCCCCTGGCACTGGTCCCTACCACTGCCCCCTACTACTGCCCGTACCACTGCCCCCTACTACTGTCCCTACCACTGCCCCCGGCACTGGCCCCTATCATTGCACCCTGGCATTATCCCTACCACTGCCCCCTACCATGGCCCCCTGGCACTGGCCCCTGGCACTGGCCCCTGGCATTTGCCCCTGGCACTAGCCCCTACCACTGCCCCCTGGCACTGGCCCTTACCACTGCACCTTACCACTGCTCCCGCCACTGCCCCCTGGCACTGGACCCTACCACTGCCCCCTGGCACTGGCCCCAGCATGCCACAAGGGGTCGCTTATTTCTGACCACCATTAGGAGAAACGTCTTCACTCAGATGTTTGTGAATCTTTGGAATTATCCACTCCAGGGTGCTCAGTCATTGAGATTGAGATTGATTAATTTTTGAACAATAAATAAATCAAAGGATTGGGAGTATGGGTGGAAAAGTAGAGTTAGCGTAGAAGATCAACCGTGATCTTAATGAACGGTGAAGCAGGTTCAATTTTGACCAACTTCAGTCTCTATTTCTTAACATGATGATAAAAGCTCTTCCTAATTTTCCATGGCTGTTTCAGTCCAATAAGGGAGGAATGTAATACAGTCTAGTGATTTGGCACTGACACACAACCCTGGGAAACCGCATACCTTTCAGGTCCCCTTGACTTGGCTGAATAGAACTGCTCAAGGTCACCGTGATCTAGAGAAGGTACAGACAATGAGCCAAGACAGGAAAAGGGACGCTTGCCTATTGAGCCTGTCCAATGGATTCACGCCGGCTTCACGATTGAGACACTCCACCCAGGCCATTGGAATGTCTCGGGGGAAGTGGGAAGTAAACAGTCACAACCCAAAGGACAATGGGGAAAATTTGCTTTTGGAAATTCCCCCTCTGGTCCCCCCCCCCCCCCCCCCCCGCGCGCGCCAGCGAAAAGCACTGATAGAATAACTTGTTTGTGCATCTGCGCAATTTCTTTAAAAGGGTTTTGACGGTATCCAAATCCATTGTGGTTGAATTCAAAACATATCGGAGCACTCGTCCGAATGATTGGAAGGGGTCGAGACTGTACGGCTCCTAAGTTTCATCGTCCATCTCTGCTGAAGATGTTGACTCCTCGCTGGGGATATCACATCATTGTCCAATCAAAACTTCAGTAATGCCAGAGGGACTTCGGCGAGGGCTGGGGAGGGACTGGTGGGAGGTGGTGAGGGGGGTGTCCAGGGGGGCCACTACCTGGCAGGTAGGGTCTGCGTGCAGCTGGCACCATGTTGCACGGCATGAGCGCTGCAGGTCTCCGCCGTGCGCATGCGTGGCCACAGGCCCGGCAAATCTCCAGGCCTCCATATCGGGAAGTCCGTGGGTTTTACGTGGTGCGGCTGCTCGCCCCACACCGGTCGAAGGATCGGTGCTGGGGCGGCGATGATTTTTCCCACGTAAAACGCCACGATCCTCCGGACATAGCCTGGAAATCGGAGAATCCAGCCCCCAAAAGTGGAATAGGTTAAACACTTCTCCTTTTCTTCACGTTTCTCTCTTCCTTTAAGGTGCTCCTTCAGATCTATTTGACCGGGCTTTTAGCCACCTACACTAATTGTCCAAGTTTGGAGTGCTTTGGGACATCATATTAACTGATCATTTATCACATTGCTGTTTGTGGGAGTTTGCTGTGCAGAAGTAGGCCATGGTGTCTGCTCGATTACAATCGTCCCAGCACTTCAAAAATATTTCTATTAGTTATAACGCATCTTGGGACATCCTGAGCTCCTCGACATTTCATCGTATTTACAGAGCAGAAGGAGGCCATTCGGCCCATCGAGTCTACACCGGCTCTTGGAAAGAGCACCCTACCCAAGCCCACACCTTCACCCCATCCCCATTACCCAGTAACCCCACCCAACACTAAGGACAATTTAGAATGGCCAATCCACCTAACCTGCACATCTTTGGACTGTGGGAGGAAACCGGAGCACCCGGAGGAAACCCACGCACACACGGGGAGGACGTGCAGACTCCGCACAGACGGTGACCCAAGCCGGGATCGAACCTGGGACCCTGGAGCTGTGAAGCAATTGTGCTGTCCACAATGCTACCGTGCTGCCCGTTTGCTACGTGTAACCTGCAAAACCCGTTTAACAAAGCAAATGGAAATTGTGGGCAATGAAATTCTCAGAATGATGGAGGGGAGGAAAACAATGGGCAGGATTCTCCGTTGCCCGACGCCGAAATCGGGAACGCCGATCGGGCCGCGAATGGCTCCCGACGCCGAACTCGGGGCAGGCGACGGTTTGACGCCGGTGCGCGGTGCTCCGCCCCCTCCAAATCGGTGTCATCGAGACGTGCGCCGCGCGCAGTCGCAACCCCGGTGGAATGTCATTACCTGGCCCACCCGCGATGCTCCGCTTCCGATGGGCCGAATTCCCGATGGCGCGGGCCACGTGTGGTCTCAGCGGTCGTGAGCCTGGCATGGTGGCTGCGGAGAGAGACAGAGAAAGGGGTGTGCGGACAGTGTCCAGCAACGCCATGCTCCGCCGAGAGATGTGCCGCTGGCTGCCGGGCTTCTGCCAGGGCTGGGGGGGGGGAGTAGAGGGCGGCGGCCAGGAGGTGGGCTGTGGGGTCTGGGAGGACGGGTACGTGGTCCAGCACAACCGACGCCATCTTTTCCGGCGCGATCGGTGCGTGTGTGGGGAGGTGTAGGCGTACGCGCGGCTGCAGCTTGTCAGCCCTGCGCATGTCCAGCACGGGACCCGGCGATTCGCCCACCCTTTTTCTGCATGTCCCGCGGATGTTTCACACAGCGCCGATTTTTCCGTCGTGAAGCACCGCGGATCCTCCGTTGGCGCCAGCACTTAGACGCAGGAACGGAGATTCCAGGCCAATGATTTTTGGTTAACCTATTGCTCGTCTGTAATTTATCTGTTCAACTGGAAGCGGAATACATCCAGCTCCCCTCATGTGGTTGTCAAAATTAACCCGAAAACCACAACTGGTTAAGGAAAAGTCGTGTAAACTGTTTGAACCACACACGGGGCCTTGTGCAAGATGTGTGGCCGTATTCGGAAGGTCCCTTGTTGGATTATATGGTTCACATGGATCTCCCGGATTGCCCTGGAGTTTCCGGGAATTGAGGATTCATCTCCGGGACACTGCTGCGAGCGGCCAATTTGGCGGGCGGGGGGGAGAGTGGGAGTGGGTCAGTCACTGGGAGGAGGGGTGGTGTGGTGAAACCTCGAGGCAAACATCCGACCAGAGTTGGCAACCCCAAGGCCAGGTGGATGATTGAATGCTCGGCCTAGCGGACGTGATTCTCCAGTTAGCAGAGAAACCTATTAAACCTCTTCAATTGATTGAAGTACCGTGATACTGTTACAATACAAAGTTATTATCGCATCAGGGTTATTACATCAAAGAAAAGGAAATATTGGCAATGGACCTGGGCTGTACAAAGTGAGAAGGTGGAGGTGATGACAATGTTTGTTAATGAAGCGAAGAGGGACAGTCTAGTTTTTGTAAAGGTTCAGATTGGGTTCAGTTTCAATAATATTGGGTTTGACTTAGGAGGAATATCTCCCAAAAAAATGGCAAAGGTTCTGACTGAAACCCTGTGGGCTGGATTCTCCCTTTCTGCAGCTACGTGCACACGCCGGCGTGGGAACTGTGACATTTAACGACTCCAAAATCAGCACCAAACCCTCACCGATTGCGGCACCATGAGGGGCCAGCAGCGATGCCGGGTAAAACTCCCAGCTCCCGCGCCAAAAATGGCCAACTCCGTGGGTGCACGCATGCGGACGGCGGCGGCATGAACAGTTACGCAGTACAACATGGCGGCGGTCGTGCGCAGACCCGACCTGCAAAAACGACCCCACAAGACAGGGCACCCCTTCCCCAGTCCCCCCAGCCCTCGTGGAAGCCCCCCCCCCTCGGCCAGTAGCACGGATCCCGGCCGACTCTGGCTGCGCTGGACAGTCCGCGGTTGCCACGCCAGGTTCCTGACCGCTCAGACCACATGTCTGGCTGGAAACTGGGCCCATCGGGGGGGGGGGGGGCACCGGGGGAAGGCCTGCCGATGACACGCCAATACATTCCAACGCCTGCAGTGCGCGGCGTGATGATGCCATTTCAGAGGCGACGGAGAATCGAAAACTGGCTTCAAAACGTCGCCGCCCCTGATTTGGGCATCGGAAGGGATTCCCTGCCCGATCGGTGATTATGATACCGGCGTTGGGCAACGGAGAATGCTGCACTGTACTCCACCCCCTCCCCCCCCCCCCCCCCCCCCCCCCCCCCCCACACCCGGCAGAGAAAGAGCCAGACTTTCCGTCAGAATCTTCCCACACGTTACCTGTTTTTAAAAGGGTTTTGGGTTGGCATTGTTAACGACGGGGCCTAAAGACACCATTGTGCCCAGCTCCACAATAACGGCACGGTAGCACAGTGGTTAGCACTGTTGCTTCACAGCGCCAGGGTCCCAGGTTCGATTCCCGGCTTGGGTCACTGTCTGTGAGGAGTCCATACGTTCTCCCCGTGTCTGCGTGGGTTTCCTCCGGGTGCTCCGGTTTCCTCCCACAAGTCCCGAAAGACGCGCTTGTTAGGTGAATTTGACATTCTGAATTCTCCCTCAGGTACCGAACAGGCGCCGGAATGTGGCGACTAGGGGCTTTTCACAGTAGCTTCATTGCCGTGCTAGTGTAAGCCTCCTTGTGACACTAATAAAAACGTTTAAAATGGCGCCCAAATCCCCCCCCCCCCACCCTCACCCACCCTCATCCCCACCCCCCAAGCCAATGATTGCCAGCATCAAACCACATCCCCATTCCCCCCAGGATCGCTAGCATCAGGCCATTGGGTGCCTCCCAATGGGCCTCTCGATAGGCCCTGCCCCAGCCAAATCAGGCCCCACTCCTTGGCAGTGCCAACCAGGGTGCCCAGGGAGGCACTGCCCTGCCACCTCCCTGACCACCCGCAGGCGGGCTGCACTGGCCTCAGAACCCCCAGCGTGACCCTCACGTCTGGCACCCGTTTTACGATTCCCGCCGGGGTTACGTCACACCGGAAGGTGGGAATATCCGATGTTCCCTGAAGATTCGGCGTGAGGCCGATGTTTAATATTTGAATATATTAAAATGTACGGCAATCGTGTGGAAGCCCTCGCCGGGATCGCCGTCGCGAATCCCATTATGCTAATCTCGCCAGAGTTTGCGGCCTTAATGGGATTTGCGACGGGGAGTAAGGGGGCAGGAAAATCCTCAGTCCCCATTGACAAATACTAACCGAGTAACTCAACTCTCCTACTTTTGGTAGCAATCTCTGAACGTGTTTCTGAAACAACAAGAAACCAGTATTGCAGTTTAACTTAAATCTGATTACAGGTCTGAGCCTTTTCCAAATTAAATCTGGACAAGAGTGAGTATTTTATGGTGTCTCGGCTGGGGGTGGGGGCAGGGGTGGGGGGAGGGGCTGCCATTCCGTAGGGCAGGGACTCACTTTAGATACCTGGGGGTGCAGGTTGCCCGGGAGTGGGGGGGAGATCCGTAGGGACAACATTTCTAGTTTGGTGGGAGGGGGAAAGCCGATCTGGCACGTTGGGATGGTCTCCCTCTGTCACTGGCGGGTCGGGTACAGGCGGTTAAAATGAACGTGTTGCCGCGATTTCTGTTTATTTTTCAATGCCTGCCGATTTTCCTGCCAAAGGCATTTTTCAGAGAGATTGAAGGAATTTATATGGGGAGGAAAAATGGCCAGAGTTAGAAAGGTGTTGCTACAGAGAGGAAGGAAGGCAGGGGGTTTGGGTCTCCTGAACCTGATGTATTATTACTGGGCGGCGAATGTGGAGAAGGTACGGAGCTGGGTCAGAGGAGTTGACTCCCAATGGGTCAGAATGGAGGAGAGTTTGGGTAGGGGGTCGGGATTGAAGGAGCTAGCGACAGCGCCGCTCTCAACGGCCCCGGGGTGATACTCAGGGAGTCGGGTAGTAATAGCTTCGTTGAGAATTTGGAGGCAGTTTCGTCAGCACTTCGGGTTGGGGGCAGGGTCAAGGGAAATGCCGATTCGGGGGAACCACAGATTTGAGCCAGTGAGATGGGATGGAAATTTTCGGAAATGGGAGGAGAAAGGGATTAAGACGCTAAAATATTTGATTCTTGGGGGTCGGTTTGCGGGATTGAACAAGCTGGGAGCGAAGTATGGGCTGGAGCAGGGGGAAATGTTTAGATACATGCAGGTTCAAGATTTTGCCAGAAAGGTGATACAGAGCTTCCCGGTGGAGCCGGCTTCCACATTGCTGGAGGAGGTGCTGACGACAGGGGGACTGGAGAAGGGGGTAGTGTCAGCGGTGTACGGAGCTATTTTGGAAGAGAAGAAGGTACCACTGGAAGGGATCAAAGCAAAGTGGGAGGAAGGGTTGGGAGAGGATATGGAGGAGGGGGTCTGGTGTGAGGTGCTCCGGAGAGTAAATGCCTCCACCTCGTGCGCGAGGTTGGGGCTGATACAGCTGAAGGTGGTATACAGAGCACACCTCACGAGGGCGAGGATGAGCTGATTCTTTGAAGGAGTAGAAGATGTGTGTGAACGTTGTTGAGTGGGGGCCACTAATCACCATATTCGGGGTGTCGGACCAGCCGGGGTTGCAAACGGGTGCGGAGGCAGATATTATAGCCTTCGCCTCGTTGATCGCCGGAAGGCGGATCCTGCTGGGATGGAGGGCAGCCTCTCCACCCTGTGCCCTGCCGTGGCGGGGGGACCTGTTGGAATTCTTGACTCTTGAGAAGGTTAAGTTTGAACTGAGGGGAAGGATGGAGGGGTTCGACAATTCATGGGCGTTATTCATTATGCACTTTCAAGAACTGGATAAGATAGTTGGGGGGAGTTTGGGAGGGTTGGAGGGAGGGAGGCTGTGTGTGTTAATGACTATGGGTGATTCCTGATTCCTGATTCCTTTTTGTTGTTTGTTTATGTTAACATGCGGGCAGTTGTTTGGGGGTTGGTGGGAGGATGGGATTGTTGTTGTTGATATGGGGATTGACATTATATTCGTTACTGCCTATTGTTTATTGTTGGTGGGTGTAAATTTGGGAGAAAATGTGACAAAGGAGGAGAATAAAAATATTTTTAAAAAGGTCTGAGCCTTTAACTGGACCCTCCTATTCCTTTGTAGCGAACACTGTTTAATTTGCAGATATTTTCAACTTATCTGTATGGTGTGTGTATGTGGGCAAGGTGCCGTGATTTCACTAAGTGACTGATCGATAATGGTATTTTTGCCGTGGCGTTGAACCCTGCTCCAAATTTTTTATTTCCTCAGACGCTATCTTGTGTTCAAAATGTGAGCGCCATGCAAACAGGATGTGAGGGGTCATAGACTGCATGTCAACACAGGGTGTTGGCCGGTGCCAGGCATTGCCAAAGCCAGCACAATCTACCTGATTAGTGTGCTTGACCTGTGCTGGATGTAACAATACTCACTAATGTTTGGGTTACATCTCAGAGTGACATGAATGGTTCTGGGCTGAAACGCAGCCTTCAAACCGCTTATTTGCCCTGGATCAAGAGTCTGTTTGTGTGCGGTCCATTCAGCTGATGGCTGACAGCCTCAAAAAGGAATCCTTTAACAGTATTACTTAGAGAAACTCCAGAGTAAATTAGCCAGTGGCCTTGACAGGCGTCAAGGTTCAGTGAGTGTGGTCGAAGCCACAAGGTTAGGATAAGCGTCATGAAGAGCAAGAATATCAAGGCCAAACGTACACAGAATTACATAGTATTCACAGCACAGAAATGCTTCATCAGGCCCAGCAGGTTAATGTTGGCTATTATTCGCTGCATTAACCTCCCCTTCATCTAACCGTAGTGGCGTAATCTTGTTTTCTCCCTTATAAAGATTAAAAGTAATCTTAAATTAAAAGATTAAAAGTAATCTTTATTATTGTCACAAGTAGGCTTACATTAACACTGCAATTAAGGTACTGTGAAAAGCCCCCAGTCGCCACACTCCGGCGCCTGTTCGGGTACACAGAGGGAGAATTCAGAATGTCCAAATGACCGAACAGCACCTCTTTCAGGACCTATCGTCAGCTACTTCGTGTGGTAGCGAGCGCGACAGTCCTCTCAAATCTCTGGCTGTAGAATTTTCTCCAGAATCTTCTGCTGGATTTTGTAGTGACTCATCTTCGATTTAAGGCTCCTGGTTTTGATCTTCCCCACAAGTGGAACCATTCAGATTATGCAACCAGTTTCCTTTTTCTCTCGTTTTTAAGATATATTTCAGTACAGTGATCTCTGGCCCAACGCTGCCATTGCAGTCTTCACCCCGAATGCTCCACTGCGATTTGTGTATGATGGTGAGTAAAAACCAACAAGCCTTTGCCAATTCAGGGGCAATTTAGCATGGCCAGTTCACCCCACCCTGCACATTGTTGTGTTGTGGGGGGGGAGGGGGGGGGGGGGGTGGTGGTGAGACCCACGCAGACACGGGGAGAATGTGAAAACTCCACAACCTGGAGTCAATTAAGACATTTTAATTCTCCAAACTGATGCAGTCATTTATCTTAAGGGGCAACCCGCATTGTAACCAGGAATCTGGTGACATAGAATGAGAAAATGCCATTCGGCCCATTCCCTCTTGCTGACACCCAACGAACCCAAATTCAGAAGGTGTGGAGTTTGACCTCCGGAACTTTTTAAATTAAAGAGGAAAAATATAATGTCAGAACACTGTTTAACTCTAACAGATTGTCAATGATCATCGCCCCCCCCCCCCCCCCCCCCCCCCACCCCCCCCCCCCCCCCCCCCCCCCCACCCCCACAATGTTGAGAACAATACACATTCCGTTATTTGCATTCACTTGTTCATTCGCAGGATGTGGATGTCGTTGGCTGGGCCCGAATTTGTTGCCCAATAATAATTTCCCTGAGGAAGGTGGTGGTGAGCTGCCTTCTTGAACCGCTGCAGCCGATGTGGTGTAGGTACACCCATAGTGCTGTTAGGAATGGAGCTCCAAGGGGGCGGAACGGTGGCGTGGTGGTTAGCACTGCCGCCTCGTGAACTGGGGTTCGTTCCCGGCCCCGGGTCACTGTCCGTGTGGAGTTTGCACATTCGCCCCGCGTCTGCGTGGGTCTCACCCCCACAACCCAAAGATGTGCAGGCTAGGTGGATTGGCCACGCTAAATTGCCCCTGAATTGCAAAGATTTCAAAAAAAGGAATGGACTTCCAGATGTTTCATAGAATTTATAGTGCAGAAGGAGGCCATTCGGCCCATCGAGTCTGCACCGGCTCTTGGAAAGAGCAACCTACCCAAGGTCAACACCTCCACCCTATCCCCATAACCCAGTAACCCCACCCAACACTAAGGGCAATTTTGCACATTAAGGACAATTTAGCATGGCCAATCCACCTAACCTGCACATCTTTGGGCTGTGGGAGGAAACCGGAGCACCCGGAGGATACCCACGCAGACACGGGGAGGATGTGCACACTCCGTACAGACAGTGACCCAAGCCGGAATCGAACCTGGGAGCCTGGAGCTGTGAAGCAATTGTGCTATCCACAATGCTACCGTGCTGCCCGTGTTGTCTATATGTAAATCTTTTTTTGACAAGGTGGGCTGAATGGCTTCCTCCCATGCCTCAGATTTAAGTGGTTCAGTGATGCCAACTCACACATGGGCAAAAATCGCCACTTTTGGCTCTGAAGAGTGTTCGTTATATCTCAAATTGCCCATAAAGGTGAAGTATCTCAAAAATCTAAACAACAGATTAAACCGTATCACACTGCAAATATGCAGTGGCTGCAAGAGGGTGTTTTACACCAACAGGATGCTCACATCAGCCTGGAAAGATGTTCTGCCTCCCTCCGTACACTTGAGCAATGCCACATCTGAATTTCAGTGCCAGGGCGATGCCAGGTACATGCCATAGATTGGCTGTTCGAATGGAATAACATGTTCCTTTGTTAATAACAGACAGTGTACGGATCATGCCGAACCCGCCCAAAACAAAACGTCTACGGTTTGATGTGATTCCGTGATTGGGCAGCACTTACTGAACAATCCCGAGTGCGCCAATCGCTACACTAACAAACAATTTAAGATAATCAGGCATACTCGGAACACGGCTCATTTACGCTTCTTGGAAGTGACATGGGAACACCACCACCTGGAAGTTCCCCCTCTCAGCCACACACCAGCCTGACTCGGAAATAGACTCAGAATTAACCTGTGATTATCCCTCTCTCCAGTTGCTCCGTCTGGACCTGTAAAGACTTAATTACCTGCAAAAGACTCGCATTCAAAGTATCCTCTTGCATCTTTGACTTTGTCTATATAAATGTTTCTGGAACCCACCTCTTCATTCAACTGAGGAAGGCATGATGTGGAGATGCCGGCGTTGGACTGGGGTGAGCACAGTAAGAAGTCTTACAACACCAGGTTAAAGTCCAACAAACCTGTTGGACTTTAACCTGGTGTTGTAAGACTTCTTACTGAACTGAGGAAGGAGCAGTGCTCTGAAAGCTAGTGATTCGAAACAAACCCGTTGGACTTTAACCTGGTGTTGTAAGACTTCTTACTGCATTCACTGTCACTGGATCAAAGCCCTGGTCTGCCTGCCTAACAGCACTGTGGGTGTACTTACACCAAGGTAAATGCAGCAGTTCAAGAAGGCAGCTTGCCAGCACCTTCTCAAGGGCAATTAGGGACAGGCAATAAATACTGGCCCAGCCTGCAAAGCCCACATACCGTAAATGAATAAGAAAAAACATACATCACAGAATTTATATGGTGCAGAATGAGGCCATTTGGCCCACTTTGTCTGCACTGACCTCTGAATATGTTTGTGTACAGGGACATGTACTGTGCAAGCAAAAGGATTGTGTTCAAGCTTTGCGCCTTTTTTAAACTACCCGGGAGCTAGCAAAGCTTATAGTTCCCCATTGCCATCTCCATAGCAATGCCTCAGCCAATCGGAGTCGACTTGCCAACCAACCAGCATCCTTTTCTTCTGTAGTATAAATTGTGATCATCTGAAATTTGGTATTCTTGTGTTTGTCCTGCCAAGTGCAAGACGAAAAGTTTCAGCAATGTGACCCTCTTTTGGGCTATATTCAGGTTCTAACACTCCATGATATCGAAATGCGCCATTTCTATGAGAAGAAATAAGGTGGGGTGGGGGGGGTGATTTTGTCTTAGGCTGATGTTGTACGATGGGCAATATCAGGTCAGCCATTCGTTCTACAAATCTCCCAATTTTCAGTTCCATTGCGCTCCTTGAAAATTGCAACCAGGAGCGATGAATGACGGCACTGGAGCGCTTCATTCTGCTCCAGCTGCTGATACCGGCGTCAGAATGGGCTCCACGGGTCCGCGCGTGTGCGCTACAGCCGGCACGCATTCGCACATGCACGCTACGGCCGGTGCGAACTCGCGCATGCGCGTGGTTTCCTTCTCCGCACCAGCCCCGAGGCAACATGGCGGAGAGCTACAGGGGCCCGGTGCGGAGGAACATAGGCCTCCACCAGGATAAGCCTGCCGGCCGATCGGTAGGCCCCGATCGCGGGCCAGGCCACCGTGGAGGCCCCCGGGGTCGGATCCCCTCACCCCCACCCCCCGGCCAGGCTGCCCCCCCCCGGCCAGGCTGCCCCCCCCCCCCCGGCCAGGCTGCCCCCCCCCCCCCCCCCCCCCCCCCCGGCCAGGCTGCCCCCCCCCGCAGCAAGAACGCCGAGGTCCCGCCGGGTAGGATCCCACGTGAATGGCGCCGGCAGGACTTGGCGTATCTCAGTGGGCACTCGGCCCATCGCGTGCGGAGAATCCAGCCCCGTATCAGGCCAAAGGCCGACTCGTTGTATGTTCATATCCTCCAGGAGAAATATGAAGATTATTCAAAGACAGCCTTCCCTCCATATTGACAAAGAACGGGAGACCTCTATCTGGTGTCCGGGTCGATATTTATCCCTCAACCAATATCACTAAATCAGGCTATCTGCTCACTGCCACACTGCTGTCTGTGGGAGCTTGCTGAGCGTAAATTGGCATTTCCCACACTAAGGACATGACTTTATCACCGCGACAGTGGCGGACGTCATTGACACAGGACAGGAAAAGTTAGATGTTGGCTCTCTGCCTGCGATGATGCCCCCTGGTGGTGAGGCTGGATATTCCCAGCCTGCATTTTCAAGCTCAAAGGTGGAATTTTCCTCAGTGCCGGCTGAGGCGAGAGAACCGGTGTTCAGCCCGCCGGTCTTGCTCGTCGCAGTTTGCAACACTCGGCGCAAACAAATCAGCAGAGATGGCGGGGCAGGGCCGGGCAAAGGCCGGCAGGACTGGAATACTGGGATCAGGGTGCTGTTTTAAAGGACTGCCTGATGTGCGATAAAAAACATTATTCCCACCATCACAACCACATACACGGAGCCCAACCATGGGCATGAAGAACCCCACCCCGCCCCCCCCGCCCAACCCCGACAGATAAGGGAAATCACCCCCACCACCCTCCCAACCAGAGAGGAGCCCCTCTTGGCACTGCCCCCTGCACCTTGGCACATCTCCTGGGGCTTTAGCACTGCCCCCAGCACCCTGACACTGCCCCGGCATTGTCCGCTAGATAGTGCCGGGGGGCAAGGCCAGAATCCTCCGCACCTTCAGGGGCTAGGCCGGTGTCGGCGCCGAAGGGCCTCCACCGGCCGGCGCGAGTTGGCGCATGCGCGGGAGCGCCAACGTGTGTTGGCGTCATCGCAGCGCATGCGCAGGTGGTTCTTCTCTGGTTCTTCTCTGCACCAGCCATGGCGGACGTTTACAGCGGCCGGCGCGGAGGGAAAGAGTGCCCCCATGGCACAGGCCTGCCCGCAAAATCGGTTCACCTCGATCGTGGGCCAGGCCACTGTGGCCTTCCCCCCCCCCCCCCCGCCCCCCCCGGGCCAGATCCCCCCGTGCCCCCCTGAGGACTCTACAGGCCGCCCGCAGAGCCACAAATGGGAGGCCACTCGGCCCATCACGGAGCGAAGGATCGCCGGGGGGCACTGCCAACGTTCCCCAACCGGCGTGACACGATTGCCGCCCTTGCCGAAAAACCAGCGCCGGAGAATCTGGCAGCCGGCGTCGGGGCGGGATTCACGCCGACCCCCCCCCCCCCCCCGCTATTCTCCGGCCTGGTAGGCGGTCAGAGAATCCCGCCCCAGGTTCCCGACGCGGGAACGTCGCTACGTCACCGGTGGGGCGCGCGGGGAACACTCTGAAAACGAGATCTCACCGGCAAAATTCTTCTTTTCTGACTCTGGCAGGATTTTGTGCTGACGTCATCGTTTGGTCCGGGGCAACACAGACACAAATCCCAGCCGCAGTCTTAATCGGCTGTAAAACCATTCAGGATGTCCTGAAGTCACGAAAGATGCCAATTTCCAATATCTTTACCTCCATGGGCAACGTACAGCCCAAAATGCAACAGACAAATGTGGCAGAATGATAGCACATTAACCGTTACTGTGTGTTCAACACCGTGACAGAGACAAGAGACAAACATAACTAGGTAATGCTTCCAAACGTGTCCGTAAACGCTCTGTAATGCAATTTGTAAGGAGCCGGAACCTAAGGCAGCCTCTAAATCCCCTGAATTCAATAACACCCTTTGAAAAACAAAATAAAATACCAACTTACATAGATCGTAAAATGCCACATTTATTTTGTTGATCGTGGAGTCTCTTGGAATCTGCCTTTGACCTTCATTATTTATGATATATGAGATTTCCTTGACTCCCGGAAGAGTTTGAAATATGCCAGATCACTTGTATTCTCCATCATGTTCTCTGATAAATAGCCACTTGACAACCCTACCCACCTCCACTGGTTCCCTGGGCAGCTGCTCTGTAATAGTCACCATTCTCTGCTGTGAATGTAGACACTGAAACTATTTGTTCAGCTCTGTGACTGAGCCCCTTCCCTGTGAATATAGGTTTGCCCCTCAACAGCTTCATACACCATGTACCGTGCACTCTATCAATGGCTTGATGTTATCAGCAGATGTTAAATTAAGGGGGAAGATGCATTTTCCCAATCGTGGCCCAGCCGATCGCTCGCCATCCTTAAAATCCTACCTTTGAGGATGTTGCCCTTTGGGGTTTGACCCAGTGACAAGTGAAGGAACGGCGATAGATTTCCGAGTCAGGATAGTGAGTGACTTGGAGGGAACCTCCAGGTGGTGGGGTTCCCATTTGTCTTCTGCCCTTGCCCTTCAGAAATTCAGGAGATATCGGAGAAGAATTAGGCCATTTGGCCCATCGAGTCTGGTCCGCCATTCGATCATGGCTGATCTCATCCTGGCCTCCACCTTAACTCCATCCTTAACTCCACCGTCCTGCCTGCTCTCCATAATCCTTCTGGTTTAGCACACTGGGCTAAATCGCTGGCTTTTAAAGCAGACCAAGGCAGGCCAGCAGCACGGTTCAATTCCCGTACCAGCCTCCCCGAACAGGCGCCGGAATGTGGCGACTAGGGGCTTTTCACAGTGACTTCATTTGAAGCCTACTCGTGACAATAAGCGATATTCATTTCATTTCACATCACCAATTAAAAATCTGTCTAACTCCTCCTTAAATTTACTCACTGTCCCAGCATCCACCGCATTCTGGAGTAGCAAATGCCACAGTTTCACAACTCCTTTGGGAGAAGTTGGACGGGATTTTCCGTTGATCGACGCAATATCGTGATCAGCGATCAGGCTTGGAATCCACTCCAACGCCACAATGGAGCCGGCGCCGGTTTGACACCAGTCAGCCATGCTCCGCCCCCCCTCGGAAGTGGCGTAATCACGGTCGCCCGCCGCACGTTGGCGTTGGTGCGTCATCGGCAGGCGCTCACCGATGCTCCGCCCCCCAATGGGCCGAGTTCACGACCACGCGGGACACGTGTGGTCTGAGCGGTCGGGAACAATGCGTGGCGGCAGCGGGCTGTGTCCAGCGTTGCCACACTCGGCCGGGATCCATGCCTCTGGCTCGTGGGGGGGGGGGGCTTCCGCAAGGGTTGGGGGGACTGGTGGGAGGTGGCCTGTGGCGTCGCGGATGGTGGGTCGGGTCCGCGCACGGTTGCCGCCATATTGCATGGCGTGACCGCTGCAGGTCATCGGCGTGCGCAAGCGCGGCCCGGGACCCGCCCGTTTTCGGCGCGGGAGCCGGGGGTTTCACCCGGCGCTGCTGCTCGCCCCTCACCGGTCCCGGAATCGGTAAGGGCTCGGTGCTGATTTTGCTGTTGTAAAACACCGAGAATTCTCCATTTGAGCCGGCACGTAGCCGCTGGAATCCAGTCCCTAGTTTCTCCTCAACTCCGTTTTAAATTTGCTGCCTCTTATCCTAAGGCTATGACTAAGTGGTAAAGGTTGCAGGCTGGGAGATGGTATTGAAGGAGTCTTGGTAGGTTGCTGCAATGCCCCTTGTAAGTGGTACATGTTGCTGCCACTGTCCATCAGTGGGAGAGGGAGTGAATGAAAGGGGTTGGTTTAAAAACAGAAAATGCCTCAATAAAGTCAGCAGGTCCAGCAGCTTCTGTGGAGAGAGAAATCAAGTTAACGTCTCGAGTCCGTGCGACCATTCTGCGGAGCAGACATCGGTTCGTTGGCTGAGTAGTGCTTTGGGGCATCCTGTGGTTGTGGAAGGCGCTACATAAATGCAGGTCTTTCTTGGTGCCTCTGCCTCTTCTCTCAAACACAGACAGCACAACCCTCAGGGTCTCTTTAACCGCTTCCCCCATCACTCATGTCAGATTGCAGGGTGGCCCGCTTGAACTCAAGAGATGTTGCGGAAATGCTTTGTTCAAAAAAATATCTTTCTGTTTCCTTTTATTATCGCAAATAGACAAGGAGATGACATAATTGAAAGCAGGTTCATCTCTCCTGGAAATTGCTTTCCTGGTGCCCTGCCAAGTTAAAAATAACTTGCGAGAGATTAAGGATTAGTTACGTTTTTTTTTTTAAAAAGCTTTCGGGATATAAACATATTCCTAGAGTGTCTTTTGTTTAAAATTAATCAAAGTGAAAAATGTCTCTTTCTGAATAGAGACCTTGATATGTCTTTTTGAAGTTCTGCACTGGTCTGAATCTTGTACCCGAGCAGAAAACGTGCATTATTGTATAGTGCTTGGAAAGAGTGACTGCTGATTAACTCCAGCAGCTTGAAACGTACAACAAGCTAAGGATCTTGGATGGGTGACAAGAAGAATTGCCTTCAAGCCTCTATTCAGGGATCTGAGCACTTCCATCTCAGCCTGACCCTCCAGTAAGGTACTGAGGGAGTGCCGCCCTGTAGGAGGCTCCGCCTTTCAGTTGAAATTCTGAACCGAGTGCTCCCTCTCGGCCGAGCAGAGTGGATCTCGGACTCCGTTCCAAAAAGATAGGGCGAAATTCTCCGACCCCCACGACGGGTCGGAAAATAGCGGGAGGGCCTTCCCGACATTTTTCCCGCCCTCCCGCTATTCTCCCCCACCCCGCCCAACTCCCGACCCGAATCGCTGCCGCCGTTTTTTTACGGCCGGCAGCGAGTCACAGCTGTTCGATGGGCCGAAGTCCCAGCCCTTTACGCCGTTTTTACGAACGGCAAACACACCTGGTCTGGCCGTTCGTAAAAACGGCGTCACAAACTCGCTTTTCATAACCATGGCACCGATTGGCACGGCAGTACCACGGCCGTGCCAAGGGTGCCATGGGCCCGCGATCGGTGGGCACCGATCGCGGGCAGCGGGCCCGATGCCCGTGCACTCTTTGTCCTTCCGCCGCCCCGCGGTATCCATTCGCGGGGCGGCTGAGGGGCATCCCGGCCCGCGCATGCGCGGGTTTCGCGCAAATACGCGATGACGTCATCCGCGCATGCGCGGGTTGGAGTCTTCCAATCCGCGCATGCGCGGCTGAAGTCATATGACGCGTCAGCCGGCGCTAACTCCGGCAAGCGGGCTTAACGATATTCGTTAAGCCCGTGATGCCGGAGCCTACGGCGTCGGGCTGCTAGCCCCGACCGGGGACCAGAATCGGTTCCTGGTCGGGAAGGGGCGCGCTGGCGTCAAACCCGCCCGGGTTTGACGCCAGCTTTACGATTTCTCCCGTTTTGGGAGAATCGCGCCCAATATTTGTCCGTTGCCGCGTGGGCCAACATTCATCCATCACCTCGCGCCAACAGACAAAAGATCATGGGCAGGATTCTCCGGCCCGCCTGCCGCGTGTTCCTGGGGTCATGCCCTCGTCGCCAGCAGGATTCTCCGATCCCGCCACCTTCCAATGGGATTTCCCATTGGGGCCACTCCACGCTGCCGGGAAACCCACGGGCGGGGGGTGGGCTGCCGTCACGACGGAGAATCCCGCCGGCAGAGAATCCCGCTGCATGTGTCAGTTTTGTCATTGCCGTGAGCGGAGCCTTGCTCCGTGCAAATTGGCTGCTCCAATTGGTTAGGGCTGTGACCACACTTATACGTCATTGGAAATGGAAAGTGGGCAGTTAATGGGTCGCCACCTCTCAGCGTTGCTTACAGAGTGTGGTGCAAACAGTCCTGGTGATACGAGCTTGAAATTGAGCCCTGTACAGAGTGTAACGCCAACCTGACGTAGTTCGCCCGGCTTGACCGGGATGATGCCAAGGAGCGGGCATCACTTGCGCTCAACAGATGGCGGTTTAGAAAACGGGGACTATGTTTGCCTCCATTGTAACAGTGACCGATAGTCGATTATCTGTGAACCGCTTTGAGATGTTTGAGAGACCTGTTAAGGGCTGTGACAATGCATCTTTTTTGTATGTCAGAGTGCCCGTGCTCATTCAGTCATAACTTTGATGTACTGAAGCACCCTTATAACAAAAATATCCTCCGGATTCCTTTGAAACTCTTGCTGGCACTGACTGTGTGCTGTCCATGGAGCGTTTTTGTGGTGCGGCACACTCCTGCCGACAGCGGGATTCTCCTTCCTGCCCGCTACACAATGGGGTTTCCCATTTCGGGCAGCCCCACGCCATCGGGAAATCTCCCGGCGCGGGTGCTCTGCCGGCGTTACGGAAAATCCCGCCAGCGGAGAATCCAACCCATTGTTTGTTGTTATTGAACAGGTTCAGACTGCAAGAGCTTCCAGCACAGTCCATCGCCGTCAGACGAAGAAAATTACTTTTTGTATAAGTATTTTGAAAAAAAAAATTAAATGAAAAATGAAAATGAAAATCGCTTATTGTCACGAGTAGGCTTCAATGAAGTTACTGTGAAAAGCCCCTAGTTGCCACATTCTGGCGCCTGTCTGGGGAGGCTGATATGGGAATCGAACCGTGCTGCTGGCCTGCCTTGGTCTGTTTTAAAAGCCAGCGATTTAGCGCAGTGAGCTAAACCAGCCCCTATATTTTACATATAGCTTTGATGTTCCGCTTAGAGAAGAGAAGGTTGAAAGCAGATTTGATTGAGGTGTTCAAAACCATGAGCGGTCTGATCAAAGTAGTGTTGCTCGTTATGCTTTCCCTTAATTTGCTCTGTTTTAATTACCTTTGCTCAAGAGCCGCCAGGTATCTTTCTGATACCACCACAGGGTTCAAAACCGAATACTGATCAATGACTCGATACACCAGTTGGTAAGTTTGAAATCAATGCTCATTTATTTACACACACAGTCAATTATTACTCATGCACAAACTCTACTCACTAAACTACAACTACTACTAAAGCCTATACTTAGCTTCGAGTGCCCACTCAGTCAGAGGAACAATGGCCGTTGTCCGGTTCTGATACTGCTGGCTTCGAACTGGTATAGAATAGTAGCTAGGAGCGCCGATCTCGTAGCGTGCGTTGATCTTAGACTTACTTGGCTGGTGCTTGGCGGGCCTCTCGTCGCTGAGAGCCAAGGCCAAGATGAAGGTGAAGAAGAAGAAAGCGATCTGTCTTTGGGGACTCCTCTTTATACCCCAAAGGGTTTCACGCCCTTCTGGGCAGTTCCTGAACTTGGCCCCAATTAATTGGACCATGTCCCAATCATTTGTATCGATTCTCTCCAATAACGGGGTCGTTCCCCAATCGCTGGGCAGGCTCTAGGTAACCGTTGGTCTGCCTTTGTTTTAGTCTCCACTGGCGCCGGGGAGTCTGGCCAGGTACTGATTGCTTCAATGTTTCTTTTTGTCCCCGGAGATAGCTCATTACTATGCTAATGGCTTGTAGTATCAGTTCTGTCTGGGATCTGCAAGTTCCAATCCACAGGCAAACCTTGCACCTGCTTGTTTTCCTCGTACTGCCCAATTTTCCCTGTACTCTTTGCAAGTGTCCATTTTGAAATCGGGGACGTGGCCACCCCAGGTGGCTACAACATCATGAGCGGTCTGAACAAAGTAGGTAGAGACAGAGAGCGTTCCCGTCGGCAGAAAGATCAAGAGCCAGAGGACATCGGTTTAAGGTGGTTGGCAAAAGAACGACAGGAAAAATTATTTGATGGAGCGAGTGTTTCGGATCAGGAATTGACTGTCTGAGAGTGTGGTGGGAGGCAGGTTCAATCCTGCCCCTCAAAAGGGAATTGGAGCCGCAGCAGAAAGGGGACAAAGATGCAGGGGCTCCGGGGAAAAGGTTGGGGGGGGGGGGGGGTGGCACTAGGTAAACTGCTCTTGCGGAGATCCACGGTAGCACAAGTGGCTAGCGCTGTGGTTTCACGGCGCTAGGGTCCCAGGTTCGATTCCCCGCTGGGTCACTGTCTGTGCGGAGTCAGCACGTTCTCCCCGTGTCTGCGTGGGTTTCCTCCGGGTGCTCCGGTTTCCTCCCACAGTCCAAAGATGTGCAGGTTAGGTGGATTGGCCATGCTAAATTGCCCTTAGTGACCAAAAAAGGTTAGGAGGGGTTATTGGGTTGCGGGGATGGGGTGGAAGTGAGGGCTCGGTGCAGACTCAATGGGCCGATTGGCCTCCTTCTGCACTGTATGTTCTAGGTCCAACAGGGGATTGACGGGCTAAATGGCCTCTTCCTGTAACCGTTCTGATTCTATGACGGACTGATGAAGAAAGTGGATGAGGAAGCCAGGATTCCTTCGGGATTTGGAAAGTCGTAGACAGCGGTGGAGGGAGAGAACGCTCTGGGCAGGATTAAATCAGTGATTTCAGTTGTGACAGGAAGGTCTTTGTCACATAGTCTGTTCGAAGTTCCACTCACCAACTGGCTGAAGCAAGAGCTTATCATCGGCTCCAAACTGAACAATTGCCCGTTCCCAGCTGTGTTTTCTTCTTAAACGGATGTCAATCCTTCACATATTTGCTGCATCCTCTTTATCTCTCGGATTTGACGCCCCCAGCACCATCCCCTCCCAGAAAACAAACTCCTTCAAGTGGCATTCCCAAACAGCTTTTTCAAATTAGCCACTGAGATAGTTGTGTGGGAGATCGGGGAATGTTAATTCCTCTGTGATTCCACTGGTGCAGAAACATTAATGTACTGTGAACCTTTCAACCGACCATTACAGCATCGGCAGAGGAAACGTCTTAAGCCGTGGTGTGTGTCTGCGCAATGCGACCTTTGACATGGTGTTACAGCTCAAGCATTCCGACCTTTAATTCCCAATCGGAAGCTCGTGGGCAAGAAAGGAAGGAATAGGCCATTTGGCCCTTCGAGCTTGTCCTGCCATTCAGTGAGATTAGGGCTGATTTTCCACCTCAAAATGGTTTCCAGAACTATCACCACCCCCCTTCATACCCTTCGACCGCTGTCTTGAATATGCTCGATGATGGGTGTGACCTAACCAATTTGCAACAGAGTCCTGAGAAACACCACGCCATCTAACGGGAGTTTGTGTCAATCTAGGGCCTCCGCGGGGGACGCTGAGCCCAAGGCCACACTTCGTCACGTTTCCTGCACAGAGGAGCCAGAACTCCTCAGTGCATTAGGAGATGGGGGGGGGGAGACACCATTTTTAAATGGCGTCCCGATCTCTCAACCCCTCCCCCCCCACCCCCGACGTGACCCCCCCCCCAGGACCAGCCGCCCAAACGTCCCACCTCACCTTTAATGGGGTCCTTGGGATGGTGGTGGTATGGATATGAGCACTGCCATTGGTGCAGAGCACTGGCTTCCCATTGGCTCTGGCTGGTCATGTGCCTTGGTCGAGAGGCAAGTAGGCCCCGCCTCCGAGGCGGGGTATAAGTACCCAGAGTTCCCGGCGGTCGGCCATTCTCTGTAGTCAACCACCGGGCTAACAACCAGCTGATTAAAGCCACAGTTCGGATCCTAAATGTGTCTTGAGTCGAATTGATGGTACATCAGGGATCTTCCCCCACCCCCTACACCACACCGCACATGGGCAAGGCACCCCACAGGCCCAAACCCCCAGCAAAATGACAGGCTGGCACCATCGCGCTGCCAGACTTCAAACAGCCTGGCTGAGCGGAAAGTGCAAGCCTTTAAAAATAACAAACTACGGGGCGAGTTGAAACAAAATGTGCACGTTTGAAATGTAATTATCGGACCACGCCACACGTTACAACTGGGGTCGCGCCAGCGAAGCTACTGATGGGCTGATGGCTCGGGACTCGTTTAAGCTTACCATTTCCCAACCTTGGCGGGAAGGTGGAAAAGAAACAACACCCCCCCCAGAAGCGGTATCAGGACCACCGGACGCAGGGCGAGGGATCAAACCAGGGCACGCAGGGACTTTGGGAATGGTGCCCAATGGATACCGGGGAACACAGTGGAGAAAACAGGACCAATCTCCCAGACGGTCCAAACCAGAGATCGGGGCAGCACGGTGGCACAGTGGGTTAGCACTGCAGCCTCACGGCGCCGAGGTCCCAGGTTCGATCCCGGCTCTGGGTCACTGTCCGTGTGGAGTTTGCACATTCTCCCCGTGTTTGCGTGGGTCTCACCCCCACAAACCAAAGATGTGCAGGCTAGGTGGATTGAACACACTAAATTGCCCCTTAATTGGAAAAAATTAATTGGGTACTCTAAATTTATATTTAAAAAAACAGAGATCGGACTGCACGCAAGTATTTGGACCTCAAAGGCAGGGAGCCTGCATCAGAGGTAACTCTGCCAGACGAATCAGTCCCATAAGACCATAGACCATAAGATGTAGGAGCAGAGTTAGGCAGTTTGCCCCATCGAGTCTGCTCCGCCATTCGATCATGGCTGATATGATTCTCATCCCCGGGCAGCACGGTGGCGCAGTGGTTATCACTGCTGCCTCACGGCGCCGAGGTCCCAGGTTCGATCCCGGCTCTGGGTCACTGTCCATGTGGAGTTTGCACATTCTCCCCGTGTTTGCATGGACTTCGCTACAACTCAAAGATGTGTGGGGCAGATGGATTGGCCACGCTGAATTGCCCAAAATATTTTCAATCCCCATTCTCCTGCCTTCTCCCCATAAACCCTGATTCTCTTATTAATCAAGCAAGCCCCTTATTAATCAAGAACACCAGATTTGTGCTTGTATCTACAGGGCTACAGACGTGGATGGTGAAATCAGACAGAATAGTTATTTCTTAGAACATCAAAACTAAGAGCAGGCAATTTAGCCTCTCAAGCCTGCTGCACCGTTCAATACTATCCTGGCCTCAACTCCACCATCCTACCCATCTCCATAACCCTTCAACCCATTACCAATCAAAAATCTGTCCAACACCTCCTTAAATTTACTCACTGTCCCAGCATGCACCACACTCTGGGGTAGCGAATTCCACAGATTCACATCCCTTTGGGGGAAGTAGTTTCTCCTCAAATCTGTTTTAAATTTGCTACCTCTTTGTGGTGAATGTGTAACCACTATAATTCACACTGTGCATCACTGTGTCCCTGTGGGCTCCATCTGTGAGCCGTTGCCCGGCTCTGCCCACAGGGGGAGATAAGGAGCATGTACAGGGCTCCGCCCTTGGCTCCGCTCCCTTCAGGAAGTATAAGTGCTGCGGTCCTGCGAGTCCGCCTTCAGTTCAGCACGGTCACAGGCAGGCTCAGTTGTAAGATGATTAAAGCCACAGTTTACTCCAACTCGTGTCTCTGAGTGAATTGATGGTCGCATCACTCTTATCCTAAGACTATGATCTCTCGTTCTAGAATTCCCCATGCATCCGCTCCACGTATACTTCTTTTATACCTTTTATCAGCTTACACGCCTTAATTGGATCCCTTGTCCCCATTGCCTACCATTTGTTAATGAGGGAACGCAGCTTTTCAAGCACCAGAGCCCATGTCAGCAAGGGTTAGTTAGGGATACAGAATCTTCAATACTCTCGGAGGACAGCATGGTCAGAGACGGACCTCCGACGGGGTTCCTTCACCAGGAAACGACACACCCCGACGAATTACGCAGCCACGACCCAGCCCCACAGCTGTTGGAAGCACAACCGTGGAAGCACAGGTGGTGAAGGTGGCCTCCTGTGCACCCAGCCACAGAGGGACCGACAGACTTTGGGGAGGAGGGGAGGGGGCATCTAATAGCATGAGGACACGAGTGATCTCCTCGTGGGACTGGTGGAATATGAGCTTCCCCGCTAATGGGTGGAGGCCTATCAGCTGGGGCTCATAGAATCAACCCTTAAAAAGCGGCCCGGATTGGGACCGGTGTGATTGGTAGTCCCGGTCGGGACCTATGTGCCATGGGACCCGTTGTGGCCTTTTCGTTTTGGCTGAAAATGGCCTGTCATTTTAATTCTCCTTCTCGGAGCTTCCATATGTTCTAAACTCACTATTTGAGAGTTTGCAAATCAAACAGCTCCCTCCGTGAGCTCCTTTGCTGCTCAGCGCTTCATCAATCTTAAATTTATTTTGTCTGATTTGAAGAGATTTACAAGGCCAAGGTTTTGAAGTCAAAGGGCACCGATGCTTCAGAGCAGAGATGAAACGAGTAAAGTGAAGAACCTTGAAGGTCACTCACTGTCTTGCCTGCGATGGATCAGATCTCAGGATTAGGGAATAATTATACAGACAGACTACACCATAAAGAGGAGAAACAGATAGGGTGTGAGGGAGACAGAAAGAGCGGAGAGGAAATGATTTACAAATACTCTCATTTTGCAATGTGACCTCATGTTGTACAATGAACAAAACTGTTCTCGCTGTAACATGTGAAGTATTTCTGAGCTATCAATTGGAAATATTTCAGAGACCACTCCATCACTAAAACCGCCTATTTCCACCTTCGAAACATTTGCCCAGTCTAGCTCATTTGCTGCTGAAACCCTCATATGGTCACCACTCGGCCCGACTATTCTGACATGGTCCTTGCTGCTCTCCCACATCCTAAACTCCATAATCCTGAGGTCATCCAATTCTCTGCTGTCCATGTCCGAACTTGCACATGGCCCCGTTCCTCTATCATCCTTTGCTCGCTCGCCTCGGTCATTCCCGGTCAAGTGGTGCCTTCTTTTTAAAATCCTCAACCTGGGGGCGCGGGGGCGGCACAGTGGCGCAATGGTTAGCACTGCTGCCTCATGGCGCCGAGGACCCGGGGTTCGATCCCGGCTCTGGGTCACTGTCCGTGTGGGGTTTGCACATTCTCCCCGTGTCTGCGTGGGTTTCGCCCCCACAACCCAAAGATGTGCAGCTTAGATGGATTGGCCACAATGAATTGCCTCTTAATTGGAAAAAAAAAAGAATTGGATACTTCAGATTAAAAAAACAGTCCTCAATCTTGCTTTCAAATCCCTCCATGGCCTCACCCCTCACTATCTCTGTAATCGGCTCCAGGACTCCACCAATCTTTTGAAGCTGGCATCTTGAGCATCCCCTAATTTAGTCACAGTTGGAGCCACGCCTTCAGCTGTCTGGGCCCTAAGCACTTGAATTCCCTCTCTTAACCTCTCCACTTCCCGAACTCACGTACTTCCTTTAAGGACCCTCCTCAAAACACTACTTCCTTGATTGAGCTTTTGACCAGTTGTGGTTTGCCACATGTGATTTGATGTTGGACTTGAGAAATAACACCTTGTATGAAGCTCCTTGGCATGTTTTATAAGGTTAAAGGATCTATATTATTATTATATTATACACGTTGCTGTTGTTGAAGAATTAATTCAATACTTAATTGTGTCTTTACTGCTCAGTGGTATCACTTAAAGTAAAACCTGGGCAGCACAGTGGTTAGCACTGGTGCCTCACAACTCCAGGGTCCCGGGTTCAATTCTGGCCTTGGGTCACTGTCTGTGTGGAGTTTGCACTTCTTCCCCGTGTCTGCATGGGTTTCCTCCGGGTGCTCCGGTTTCCTCCCACAGTCCAAAGATGTGCAGGCCAAGTGGATTGGCCATGATAAATTGCCCCTTAGTGTCCAGAAGGTTAGGTGGAGTTACTGGGTTACAGGGATAGGGTGGACGCGCGGACTTAAGTGGGGTGCTCTTTCCAAGCGCCTGGGCAGACTCGATGGGATTTCTAAAACAGAGATGAGGAGGAATTTCTTCAGCCAGAGGGTGGTGAATCTTTGGAACTATTTGCCGCAGAAGGCTGTGGAGGCCAAATCACTGAGTGTCTTTAAGACAGACATAGATAGGTTCTTGATCAATAAGGGGATCAGGGGTTATGGGGAGAAGGCAGGAGAATGGGGATGAGAAAAATGTCAGCCATGATTAAATGGCGGAGCAGACTCAATGGGCCGAGCGGCCTAATTCTGCTCCTATGCCTTATGGAATTATGGGCCGAATGGCCTCCTTTTGCACTGTAATTTCTATGAACAGTACTAAGAGCCCTCATAATGGTCTCAAAGCCCAAGAAGGACAGTATCATCCATCATGAACAATGGACAGGTGCCTCCTTTAGTCACCTTCACATTTGGTACTTTTGCAATGATGGGCATGTTCACTGTGATGGTCTTCCAGACCATCCAACAGTTTGCCCAGCTCCTAAGCGACAAGCTCAATTCTGTTTGGCACGCGATGGTTTCACACCCTGTCGTTCTCTCTCTCTCTCTGGTACCTTTCATGACCCCAGGATGTCTCTCATTTTACAGCCAATAAAACACTATTTTGAAATGGAGTCCGTATTGTGGCGTTGAATGCAAGGCCATCTGCTGGTATTGGATTGGATTAAATTTGTTTATTGTCACGTGTACCAAGCTACAGTGAAAAGTATTTTTCGGCGAGCAGCTCAATAGATCATTAAGTACATGGGAAGAAAAGGGAATAAAAGAAAATATATAATAGGGCAACACAAGGTAGACAATGTAACTACATAAGCACTGGCATCGGATGAAGCATACAGGGTGTAGTGTTAATGAGGTCAGTCCATAAGAGGGTCACTTAGGAGTCTGGTAACAGTGGGGAAGAACCTATTTTTGAGTCTGTTCGTGTGTGTTCTCAGACTTTTGTATCTCCTGCCCGATGGAAGAATTTGGAAGAGTGAGTAAGCCGGGTGGGAGGGATCTTTCCCCAGGCAGTGGGAGGTGTAGATGGAGTCAATGGATGGGAGGCAGGTTCGTGTGATGGACTTGGCAAGATTTGACAGCAAGATCCCACACGCAAGTGATGACTGGAGAACCTATTTTCTTGGTGTTGGTTGACGGACCCTAGATAAGATTCCCCAGCTCCTGTTTGAATAGTGCCATGGGATCTTTCCTGTCCTCTTGAGAGAGCAGGTGGGACCTCAGATTATCGTCTTGTTCCATAACCAGCACCGTCGACAGTGCGGCACTCCCTCAGTACCTCACTGGGGGGGTGACAGGCTGGATTATGTGCTCAGGGTTCTGGATTGGGATTTGAACCCACAGTTGGAAAAGTTTCAGTGACGCAGATCCAAATTTCCAGTGAAGACTCTCTGTAGGCAAGACTTCCTGTTGGGGTTGCAAAGCCAGAATCCTGTCCCTTAGAAATTGTGCAGCGATTGCAATTATCACCATTATATATTAAACAAAAAATTCATGTTCCCAGAAATGTTTAACTGAAGTGAGGGAGGCTTGGGTCAATATGCAGCACGTAAGGATTTTGATGAGCACTTGAAACGCCACAGCACACAAGGCTGGGGTCCAACAGTTGGAAAATAGGATTAAAATAGATAGGTGCTTGGTGGCTGGAGCAGACAGGATGGGCCAAAGGGCCTCTTCCTGTGCTGTAAAACTCTATCCCTCTATGACTAGGGAGGCCATTTGGCCCAATATGTCAGTGCTAGCCCTCTGAAAGGCTTTTTTTTAAAGTTAGTCTCACTCACTGTTTCTGCCTGAATTTTACCCCCTTTCAGAGGCCCGGAGTAATGCTCTGGAGGTCCCAGGTTCAAATCCCGCCACTGCAGATGGTGAAATTTGAATTCAATGAAAATCTGGAATTAAAAGTCTAAAGATGACCGTGTAACTATTATTGTAAAAACCCATCTGGTTCACTAATGTCCTTTAGGGAAGGAAATCTGCCATCCTTACCTGGTCTGGCCTACATGTGATTCCAGACCCACAGCAATGGGGTTGACTCTTAACTGCCCCCTCAAGGGCAATTAGGGATGGGCAATAAATGCTGGCACAGCCACGCCCACATCCCATGAACCAATTTTTAAAAATATCCACATTGCAGCAGCTCACTTCCAAAAATATTCTCTGTGGTGTTACCTGCGTGGTCGATAACACATGTTACTCAATCCTTGGTTGATGGTGGGGTCCTCTGAATCTTGTTGAAGAAGACTTAAACTCGTCCAGTAACAATAAAGATTTATTGAGTAACTGTAACAATAAGTGCATGAGTTCTTTACCTTAACTTGGAAACTAGGGATAAGGTTAACAAGATTTAACAACAATAACTAAATGTAACTCCACTAACTATCTAAACTATTCTGATGTTACCCTGTTCACAGTGTCATAATATATACATCAGTATATGATGGTGCAGAGACACACACTGATTGACACACTGCAAGACCAATCAACACAGCAGCCAATCACCAGACAGGGCACGGTCACTCTAAAGTCAGAGGGCACTAGTTTTCCCGCTCATTCGGGATGCAGCCTCTGAGACAGACAGAGCCCGCAGTCAGTAGCACGAACATCTACCATGTGCTAGCAGTATAGTCTGATCAGGTTAGCCATAGGTCTTCAGTCAACCTAACATAGCATCGACCCACAGTGCAAGTATGTTTAACAGCTCTTAGTTAAATAAAATAGAGTTGTACTATGACAAGTGTTGGTAGCCTGTCTATGTTACTGCTAAGGTAAACACAGTCTCCACCGATCCAGAGTACCGAACACATCACACAGTACACCCACGAGAGAGAGAGAGAGACCCCGTGTGGCTGTTTTTTATACCCCTGTTGGTCCGGCCCTCCAGTGATCATGTGGTGCTGCTATTTACCCATTAACCCCTTGATGCGACCATCAATTCACTCGAGACAAGAGTAGAAGTAAACCGTGGCTTTAATCAGCTTAGAACAGTGCCTGCCTGCGACTGAACCAATACTGAGAACCGCCTACAGGTCGACTGCTCTTTATACCTCCCTTCAAGGGGAGGAGCCATGGGCGGAGCCCATACATGTCCCAACATGTTCCTCTATGGATAATAAGCCCACAAGGGCAACAGCATAGCACAGATACAAATACAAGGGCAACAGCACAGATACAAATACACTGGTGGATTATTGGCATAATACATTCACCACACTCCTTGTGTACATGCGGCTACAGAGATCACTACATTCTCCTCAACTCCCCTTGGTCAGTTTGCCAATTATTTTACACCTGTTTCCTCGTGTTTGCATCTCTTCCCATTGACTCTGTCAAAACCTCCTGATTTTGAACACATCCATTAAACCTCCCCTCAACCTTCCCTTCCCTTAACTAGAGCAGCCCCAGCTCCTCTCGTCCCTCCACAACACCGATGTCCTTCAGACCAGCCACCTTTCCGGTAACCCGCCACAGCACCCTGAGGGGTACTGGGTTGTTTCGAAGTCTAAATGGTGTAACTGTATTCTCACAAAGTATTTGCTGTAACATTGGGAGCCGGTGAAAGAAGGCTTGGAAACAGGAAGTACTTGTTTTAGCATTTGCCACAGATACTGAATCCTGGGTTGTAACAGGATCAGAGGGTGAAGCCGTCTTCAGAAATCTTTGAATGGAAGCTTGTTGATTGCAATCACTCATAAGTTTCACACTGAGAGAGTGCCCTCTGTAAACTCACCCGTTGAAATTTGACTTTGCCTAGCTCCGGTATATGTCATCACGGGAAATAATTGCTGGCGCGCCGTAACGCTTCACAACTCGGTCCAGGTTGCCTAATCCTGTCTGAAAGAGCTTGAAGGCGGCAGATTGGGTCCTTTGAATTCATCTGGGAGATTTCTAGACGTCAGACAGGCCGCCTCATTGAAGCTTAGCGTTGAACGAAGCTAAGCCAAGCGTGATGCAGAGCGAGATCGTGAAGATTGTGCGTGTAATACCCCGTACCGGACCTACGGGGTGAGAATGCTTGTCTTCTCTGTGCTCTTTGCTGAGTACGAGCTCCCCCACTGGGGGAGTATCTCAATTACTTAGAGTATATAAGGTCGGCCAGTGAGGCACCGATCAAGAAGGGGTCTACTGGGAAGTGTAGATATGTTGGGCTGGGTTCTCTGATTTTGTGGCTATGTCCCCACGCTGGCGTGAGAATGGTGGCATTTTCCGACAGACAAAATGGCGCAAAACATCCACTGATCCTCCATTTGGCTGGGGGCTAGCATCAAGGCAGCGGAGAGCACCTGGCGCTCGCTGCCGATACGGCCTGGAGAATTGCCGGGTCCGTGGCCACGCATGCGCATGGCGGCGGCCTGCAGCGCCGTGACACATGGCGCCAGCCGCTCGCGAACCCGGCTGCAAAATTGTGCCCCCCCCCCCCCCTTTGGCTGGCTCGCGCTCCCAGGACCACCCCCCCCCCCCCCCCACAGTGCCCCCAGTCCCTGGCATAGCCCCCCCTTGCCCGCGGATCAGCATTCCCCCGCTGGACTGAGTCCGCAGCCGCCTCACCGAGTCCCCGACGGATGGGGCCACATGTGACCGTCGGGAACCCGGCCGATCGGGGGCGGTGCATCAGGGAGTGGGCCTCAGGCAATGTCCTGATGCCGTCGATACGGCAGGCGGTGCGCTCCTAGAGTATGCTGCTTCGGAGAGGGTGGAGCATCGTGAAAGCGGCGCCGCCCCCCGATCTGGTCGTAAACTTTGATTCTCCGGCCGATCGCCGAACACGATTTTGGCGTCGGCGACCAGGTGAATCCCACCCGTTGTTTCTAAACAAAACTTTGTTCTTATTTTTACTCGGTGTGAATCCCCGGTGTGTTTATTAACGTTCACGTGATTGAGAATTGAGCAACCAAGGGTTAGGAGGATTTTCCTTCTCTGCCAGAGGGTGGGGTGAATCTGTGGAACTCTTTGCCGCAGAAGGCTGCGGAGGCCAAATCACTGAGTGTCTTTAAGACAGAGATAGATAGGTTGTTGATTAATAAGGGAATCAGGGGTTATAGGGAGAAGGCAGGAGAATTGGGGTGAGAAAATATCAGCCATGATTGAACGGTGGAGCAGACTTGATGGGCTGAATGGCCTAATTCAGCTCCTATGTCTTATGGTCTTGTGGTCACCTTCTGTGTTGGGTTTTGAGGAGAGGACAACATCTGTGTGTCTGGTCGAACTATATCGTTTAAGAATGTTAGGAACAGGAGGGTGACCCATTCGGCTGTTCCACCATTTAGCTCGATCATAGCTGATCCATAACTCAGATCTCTTTTCTTTCCTTTGCTCCGCGTCCCTCGCTCTGCTCGCCCAACTCAAATCACAGAATCTATCAGCTTCAGTCTTGTAAGCTCCAATTATCCTAACGTTCACAACCTCGTGCTGGGAGGGAAATTCAAGATATCCACCTCCCGTGATGTGAAATATTATCCTTTGTGGGAACATGTCTGTTGAAGAAAGCAAAAACTGAGAGAGAGAGAGAAAGAGTGAGAAAGTGTAAGAGAGAAAAAGAAAGAGAAACCCCCCCCCCAGAGAATTGTATTTCTGGAATGCCTCACACAACCCCAGGACTCTCAAAGTGCTCCACAGCCAGTGAAGGAGTACTGAGGTAAGACACGGCTGCTCCGGTTACATCGGCCGCAGGCCCATTGCCTCAGATGGCCACTGGAATGACTGACACAAATGTTTTTTCCGATTGGTCGAGTGTTCCGCTGATGTTTTTCATTCACAAAATCAAAGTCCAATGCTTTAAACCCAAGCACCTATTTGTGTGGAAATCAGGTGCATTTGGTTTGAGGCAGAACACTCAGGAATGCTGCACAGAACAGGAAACATTCCTGTCACCTGGCCGGGTTGATTGTCCTAATCTACACAGAGAGTCATGGAACCTCTACAGTGCGGAAGGAGGCCATTCGGCCCATCGAGTCTGCACCCACCCTCTGAAAGAGCACCCTACTTAGACCCATGCCCCTACCCTATCCCTGTAACCCAGTAACCCCACCTAACCTTTTGGACACTAATTGACAATTTATCATGGCCAATCCACCTGCACATCTTTGGACTGTGGGAGTGTGGTGATTTATATGCCATCGTAATTCACACTGTACTGCCTTGCATGTATTGTGTCCTTGTGGGCTCTGTATGTGAGCCGTTGCGCAGCTCTGCCCGCAGGGGGAGATGAGGAGTTTGTACTGGGCTCCACCCTTGGCTCCGCCCATGGCTCCGCCCATGGCTCCTCCCACTAACCGGAAGTATAATGCACTGCAGCCGTAAGCCTGCTCTCAGTTCCTCTGGTCGCAGGCTGGCTTAGTTGTAAGACTATTAAAACCACAGTTTACTTCCAATCACGTGTCACATCAATTTAATAGTCTTAGAAAACTTGAAGAAAACTACTATGGAATCAGGCCTCAAACCTGATCGACTAGAACTCGACCCGCAGGCTGCAGAGGCGAAAGAAATCTTTCTACACTGGCTCAGATGTTTCAAGGCCTACCTGGCTGAATCAAGCACTTCAGAAACTACGGAGGAGCAGAAACTCAGCCTACTGCACACAAGGGTGAGCCATCATATCTCTACGCAGCTTAACAGTACTACCTCGTATACGGAGGCCCTGGCCATGCTGGACCGAATGTACGTGCGGCCCATCAACGAGGTCTACACGCGCCATATTTTCACGACCCGCCGCCAGCGCCCCGCGGAGTCGCTGGAAGACTTTCTGCGCAATTTAAAATCCCTAGCTCGGGACTGCAATTTTCAGGCTGTATCAGCCGCCCAGCATATGAAACTCGCTGTCCGTGATGTATACGTGGCAGGGCTCAGGTCAAACTATGTGCGCCAACGGTTGCTTGAGAAAGGGGCCCAGAACTTGAAGGACACTGTAGAGTTAGCTACAAACATGGAGGTCTCGTTCCGCAGCCTCACCTCGTTCCCCGCGGACCAAGCGATCCCATCCTGGGTCCCCGAACAGCGACTGCACCAGGCCTGCGCCGCGTGGCCACCCACCCACTACCCAGCCCCAGTGTGCCATTTATGTGGGCAGCCCCAACACCCATGGCAGCACTGCCCGGCCCACAACGCGACCTGCAGCAACTGCGGTCGCAAAGGACACTATGCCCGGGTCTGCCTGGCGAAGAAAACTCCAAACTCTCCCGCAGCCCAGAACACTCGATTCCCAAACTCACAGGCCCGCAGGCCCCGAAATGCTGCAGCGCGTATGCCGACTCCGCTCCCACCCGACATGTGCGACTCATGGGGCCGCCATCTTGGCAACCCTCCTCCACGCGGCCAGCCACGTGTGTCTCATGGGGGCCGCCATCTTGGACGCCATCTTCCTCGCCGCCCGCCACGTGCGACCCACGGGGGGCGGCCATCTTGGGCTCCAGCCTCCGAACCTCATCTCGACGACTACAACCTCAGCGGACAGTTATCACGGGGCCACTCCAGCACAGCTGATCGAGCCGCCGACTACCCGCAACTCAGCGCGGTCACGTTGGACCAGTCACGTCCGAAACACCTCCGCAACTCAATGATGACCGTTAAAATCAATGGGTACAGTACACTGTGCCTCTTTGACTCCGGGAGTACCTAGAGCTTCGTACACCCAGATCTGGTAAGACGCTGTTCGCTCCCTATCTTCCCTGCACAGCAAACTATCTCCCTCGCTTCGGGCTCACACTCTGTTCATCTCCAAGGGCGCACCGTCACGACTCTAACGATTCAGGGCGCCAGCTACTCGAACTTCCAGCTGTACGTACTCCCCGAACTCTGCGTCCCACTCTTACTGGGACTCGACTTCCAGTGCAATCTCAAAAGCCTCACACTCAGCTTCGGCGGGCCCCTACCTCCACTCACTATCTGCAGTCTAGCGACGCTAAAAATCGACCCCCCTCCTCCACTCTTTGCCAATCTCACTCCGGACTGCAAACCCGTAGCCATTCACAGCAGGCGGTATAGCCTGCAGGACAGGGTGTTTATCAGAACCGAGGTCCATAGGCTTCTACGTGAGGGGATCATAGAGGCCAGTAACAGCCCCTGGAGAGCTCAGGTGGTGGTCGTCAAGACCGGGGAAAAATTCCGAATGGTAATGGACTATAGCCAGACCATTAACCGGTTCACGCTCCTCGATGCGTACCCCCTCCCCAGGATTGCAGACATGGTGAATCAGATCGCCCAGTACCGCATCTTCTCCATGGTGGATCTGAAGTCTGCTTACCTCCAGCTCCCAATCTGCCCGGAGGACCGCCACTACACGGCGTTCGAGGCCGATGGCCGCCTCTTCCATTTCCTCCGGGTCCCCTTCGGCGTCACTAACGGTGTTCCAACGAGCAATGGACCGAATGGTGGACCAGTACGGGCTGCGGGCCACGTCTCCGTACTTGGATAACGTCACCATCTGCGGCCATGATCAGCAGGACCACGACGCTAACCTCCATCGATTTCTCCAGACTGCCCAGAAACTCAACCTCACGTACAACAAGGAGAAATACGTTTTCCACACGACCAGGCTAGCCATCCTCGGCTATGTCGTGGAAAACGGAGTCCTGGGCCCCGACCCGGACCAACTCTCTCTCCCCCATTATCCCAGGGCCCTCAAGAGGTGCCTGAGATTCTTCTCTTATTACGCCCAGTGGGTCCCTCAGTATGCGGACAAAGCCCGCCCACTATTTAAGGCCACACTCTTCCCTCTGTCAGGTGACGCTCGCCAGGCCTTCACCTGAATCAAGGAGGACATCGCCAAAGCGGCCATGCAGGCGGTGGATGAATCTGTCCCCTTCCAGGTAGAGAGCGATGCCTCAGAGGTAGCTCTCACAGCCACCCTGAACCAGGCAGGGAGACCAGTCGCCTTCTTCTCCTGAACCCTCTCCGCTTCAGAACTTCGACACTTCTCAGTCGAAAAAGAAGCACAAGCCATTGTGGAAGCCGTACGGCACTGGAGGCACTACCTCCAGGTAGGAGGTTTACCCTCATCACCGACCAAAGATCGGTTGCCTTCATGTTTGACAACTCACAAAGGGGCAAAATTAAAAATGATAAAATCCTGCGGTGGAGGATCGAACTCTCCACCTACAAATACGATATTATGTACCAACCGGGGAAGCTCAACGAGCCCCCAGATGCCCTGTCCCGCAGCACGTGCGCCAGCGCACAAGACGACCGCCTGAAAGCTATCCACAATGACCTCTGCCACCCGGCTCGCCCACTACATCAAAGCCTGAAATCTGCCTTTCTCCATGGAGGAGATAAAAGCCATCACCAGGGATTGCCAGATCTGCGCGGAGTGCAAACCACACTTCTGTAGACCAGACCTGGTAAAGGCATCCCGGCCCTTTGAACGCCTGAGCATCGATTTCAAAGGGCCACTCCCCTCGACCAATCGGAGATGTGTACTTTCTGAACGTCATCGATGAGTTCTCCCGCTTGCCCTTTGCCATCCCATGCCCCGATATGACCTCCCACACAGTCATCAGAGCTCTGCACAGTGTCTTCACCCTGTTCGGGTTCCCCAGCTACATACACAGCGACAGGGGTTCGTCCTTCATGAGCGACGAGCTGCGTCAGTACCTGCTCGACAAGGGCATCGCCTCGAGCAGGACTACCAGCTACAACCCCAGGGGGAATGGGCAGGTGGAGAGGGAGAACGCGACGGTCTGGAAGACCGTCCTACTGACCCTCCGGTCCAGGAATCTCCTGACCTCCCACTGGCAGGAGGTCCTCCCCGACGCCCCTGGCACCTGCAGGATCCAACTCCAACACCACTACCGCCGAGGTACCCCTCACACTACACCCCACCCAACCCTCCGCGCCCGGCGCCCCCACACCTATAGGTTCACCGCCCATGCTCCGCGCCCCCGTGCCTATAACTTTCCTGCGCTCCCTGTCGCCCGTCGCACCTGTTGGGTACGAAGCTCGGACCGGATCACCCCCGGAGTCCACCCCCATACCCTCACCGACCGCCACCACCCAGCCACCCGAAGAGGCTGCAACCCCGGTGCTCCGCCGATCCCAAAGGACGACTCGGCCACCGGACCGGCTCAACTTGTAGACCCGTCACCCCCGCCGGACTTGATGTTTTTACAGGGGGTGAATGTGGTGAATTATATGCATCGTAATTCACACTGTATTGCCTTGCATGCATTGTGTCCTTGTGGGCTCTGTATGTGAGCCATTGCGCGGAGGATTCTGCAACTTCCGGGTGGCCCGACGCCGGAGTGGTTCGCGCCGTTCTAGACGTCGGGCCATCCCGATTGCGGGAGAATCCCGATGGTCTTCCCACTCCCACATGCCTATCCCAGCCAATTGTATTTTGGTGCAGGCAGTGTAACATATGGATCTGTTGGCTGTTAACAAGTTCAGTTGCCCGATTCATTATTTTTTTTAAATTGGAAGACGGGCTGCCACCTGAGTGAAACCAAACCCCAGCAGGGCTGAGCTGGTCTGGGCTGGAACGGGGGCTAAAATCAAATAAATGACACCCGTGAGTGCGGCACCACGTGGGTGCTGTACTGCCAGAGGGGGCAGCATTATGGATGAGCTGTTAGCCGAGGCCCGGCCTGTTCACTCAGGTGGATGTAACTGATTCCATGGTTCTCCCCGGGTCAATAGGCATCTGGAGGCAGCGCGGGGGGGTTGGGAGTGGGGGGGGGGGGGGGGGGGGGGGGGGGAGTGGGGGGGGGGAGTGGGGGGGGGGGGTGGCTTTGCTGAAGTTGCTTCATTATTATTGGGCGGCGAATGTGGACAAGGTGCGGCGGTGATGGGAAGAGGAATGGGTAGGGTGGAGGAGAAATCTTGTACGGGGTCTAGTTTGAGGCGATGGTAACTGCAGCTTTGCCAATGGCTCTGAGTAGGTATTCAGGGAGCCTGGTGGTGCAGTCCACGAGGAAGATATGGAATCAGTTGAGGAGGCAGTTTAGGGTGGAAGGGATGTTAGTGCTAACGCCACTGTGCGAGAATCATAGCCGGGATTCTCCGCTCTCCGGCGGGGTGGGCCGTATCGGCACTGAGGAGTGGTGTGAACCACTCCGGCGGCCGCATGCCCGGGAGCGCCAGCGTGTTCTGCCGTGTTCCCAGTGCATGCGCAGGAGGGTCCTTCTCCGCGCCGGCCATGGCGGACCATTACAGCAGCCTGCGCGGAGGGAAAGAGTGCCCCCACGGCACAGGCCTGCCCGCAGATCGGTAGGCCCCGATCGCGGGCCAGGCCCCCCCCCCCCGGGGCCAGATCCCCCCTCCCCCCCCCCCCGGGGCCAGATTCCCCCCCCCCGAGGACTCCGCAGGTCACCCGCGGAGCCAGGTCCCGCCGGTAAGGACCTTGTTTAATTTACGCCGGCGGGACTGGCCGAAAACAGGTGGCCGGTCGGCCCACAGCAGAGCGGAGGATCGCCGGGGGGGCCCATTGCCAACGGCCCCCGACCGGCACGACACGATACCCGCCCCCGCCGAAAAACTAGCGCCGGAGAATCCGGCAGCGGGCCGGGATTCAGGCCGCCCCCCCCCCCCCCCCCCCCCCCCCCAGCGATTCTCCGATGCGGCGGGGGGGGGGGGGGTCGGAGAATCCCGCCCCTTGCGTTTGAGCCGGGGGGGGGGGGGGGGGGTGGATAGTGTATACAGGAGGTGGAGGGAAATGGGACTGGTCAAGGTGCGTTATTTGTATTTGGAGGAAGGGTTCACCAGTCTGGAGGAGCAAAGGGAGAGGGTAGAGCTGCCGAGGGGGATTGAGTTCAGGTGTCTGCAGGATAGGGACTTTGCGCGAAAGGTCTGGAGGGGGTTACTTAGGTTACCCTGCTGGAGCGACTGCTGTTTCCGGATGTGGAAGGAGAGGGAAGAATTGGGGATATATATAAGTGGCTGGGGGAACAGGGAGGCGAGCGGGTGGTGAAGACCAAGGAGAAATGGGAAGCGGAGTTGGGAATGGAGATCAATTGGGGAGTATGGAGTGAGGCACTGCGTAGGGTAAACGGGACCTCCTCATGTGCAAGATGAGCCTGATACAGTTTAAGGTGGTGCACAGGGTGCATGTGACTCGGGCGAGAATGAGTGGGTTCTTTCAGGGGGTAGCAGATGAGTGTGAGAGGTGTGGGCGGGGGCCAGCGAATCATGCACACATGTTTTGGGGTGTGAAAAATTGGGAAGATTCTGGGCGGGAGTGTTCGCAGTCTTAGCCAGGATAGTGGAGGAGGGAGTGGACCCGGACCCTTTGGTGGCGATATTTGGGGTTTCAGAGAAGCCGGAGCTCATGGAGAGGAGGAAGGCCGATGTCTTGGCCTTTGCCTCTCTGATTGCCCGGCGACGAATTTTGCTGGAGTGGCGGTCGGCATCGCGTGGCTGGGTGACCTGTATGACTTCCTGCGGTTAGAGAAGATACAGTATGAGTTAAGGGGCTCTGCAGGGGGGTTTGAGGAAAGGTGGGGGATGTTTTGTGACCGTGTTTGAGGAGCTGTTCATCGCCGGGGGGAGGGGAGGGGAGGTGTGGAAGGGGCGGGAGGGTGAAAAGGGGGGGGGGAAATGTGTGCAGACTGTCTAGTTGATTGTTGGGAAGTATGTTTCTGATGTACCATCAATTCGACTCAAGACACAATTAGGATCCGAACTGTGGCTTTAATCAGCTAGTTGTTAGCCCGGTGGTCGACTACAGAGAATGGCCGACCGCCGAGAACTCTGGGTACTTATACCCCGCCTCAGAGGCGGGGCCTACTTGCCTCTCGACCAATTGGAGAGCAGTCACATGACTAGTCCCAACCAATTGGACGAGAGGCACATGACCAGCCAGAGCCAATGGGAAGCCAGTGCTCTGCACCAATGGCAGTGCTCATATCCATACCACCACAGTTTCCCAGGGTCTTTATTTGCTGTAACCTGTTTTGATGCACGTTTGTAATAAAAATGCATTTTTTTAAAAAAATTGGCATCTGAAGCAAGTGATCCGGTCATTAACTGACAGTTGGTTGTGGGAGCTTGCTGTGCATAAATTGGCTGCACAATTTTGTACTTTATAGTGGTGACCACATGTGTACATAATTGGCTGTATCGTAGTTTGGGATGTTCTGAAGTTATGAAAGGTTCGAGTTCAATATTTGTAGTTAGATGACACACTGAAATTGCTGTAGGATAATGCCATTGAGCCTTTTCTAACTACCCTGTGGAGCAGGCCCTCAGTTTTATGTCTCATCAATCAGGTGGCATCTCCCAGCAGTGTAACGTTCCCTCGTTGCTATTCTAGATTATGTGCTTAAATCTCTGGCGTCGCATTGGAACCCAAAACCTTCTGACTCATGGACCACTGCTAACAGTTAAGCCATGAAAGATTTGGGACTTGTTTATCATGCACCAGGAATAGTTTGCACAGAAATATCAGGGCGAGGAGCATTGCCGGTGAAAACAGCGAGTGATTAATCCTTGAATCCTTCAGAATGTCAGCATTACTCACTCTCCGATGCTACAGATCACTTTATTTCGATGTGAACCGATTGCTGTCGGGAACAGAAAGGGGCTGGTTTAGCTCACTGAGCTAAATCGCTGGCTTTTAAAGCAGACCAAGCAGGCCAGCAGCACGGTTCGATTCCCGTACCAGCCTCCCCGGACAGGCGCCGGAATGTGGCGACTAGGGGCTTTTCACAGTAACTCCATTGAAGCCTACGCGTGACAATAAGCGATTTTCATTTTTCATTTCATTTTCAATGCCCCCGGACAAAGAAGGGATCGGTTCCTCAAGGCAACCCAAAGTCAAGTAATTTGAACAATAACTCTTCAAATGATGGTTTACCTCGCCCATAATTGTCGTACTGGTTTGGCACACCCACGGGATTAATGTGGGACTGGGATTAGCCCCACCCACACAGTGATGTAAGAAGGCACATGACCCTGATCCAGGGTCAGTGCGGTGATGAGAGAGACATGTAAAGACTTAGGGGATGGATCTACCGGCCGCATTGCGGCCGATAGGCAGCGCGGCACAACATGACAGTTAGATTCCGGGAGATCGCATTTCCGGGATCCACCCAGCTCACTGCACCTCGCGAGATTTAAAGTGAAGACCGCTCACTATGGGCGGGATGACTTTATGGCAAATCTGCATCTTAGAGTGAGGCAGCTAGTCTGATATACATTCCTGAGATCTAACCAAGGCGTGGGATCTAACTCCCTCGTCTCGGAGAGCTCCCGTGACGGCTGTTCAGCACTGGCCTGCACAAACGGGGACCAGATGGAACGGCACACATGGGGGCCTCCCAAGGACCCCAGGTACATGCCCTCTGGGCACCCTGGCACCTTGACAGTGGCACATGGGTGCCAGCCTGGCAATGCAGCTGGTTGAGATGTGCCTTTACACAGGATTATTTTTTTTTTAAAAACACTCTCGTCATATCAATCACATGGTGTGCCCACCTGCTTGAGTCGGACATCTGGTCATTCGGAATTTTGAAATTGGGCTTGTTCACTAACTGTGACCCCATGAATAAGATTAAATACGTTTAATATTGTGTAAGTTACCTAATCATTCATTTATTAATAGAAGCATCAACTTCAAATGATAAAGACAAAAGAAATATTTACACTTGATTGGAGGCAGAGGGAGCGCATGACTCTCACAGTCAGTGCTGTGCGCAGTCAGCACACACCTCCCCTCGTGTGCCCGTCCTTTACGTGTGTATCATTACAATCATCCTGGCAGGAAAATCGGTGCCCGATGGAAACGTGGAATGTTGCAACCCTGCACATGAGCAACAGTCAACAAAATGTCTGGTGGGCGGCACTCAGAACCTACATGGCCCTGGGCCGCATGTCACCCACCCTCACCCTTTATTTTGCCTGTTCTCGGTAGCACAGTGGTTAGAACGGTTCATCACAGCGCCAGGGTCCCAGGTTCAACTCCCGGCTTGGGTCACTGTCTGTGCGGAGTCTGCACTTTCTCCCTGTGTCTGCCGTGTTTCCCCCGAGTGACTTTTCCCCAGGGTGTAGGGGTCAATTACTAGGGGGCATAGGTTTAAGGTGCGAGGGGCAAGGTTTAGAGGAGATGTACGAGGCAAGTTTTTTTACACAGAGGGTAGTGGGTGCCTGGAACTCGCTGCCGGAGGAAGTGGTGGAAGCAGGGACGATAGTGACATTTAAGGGGCATCTTGACAAATACATGAATAGGATGGGAATAGAGGGATACGGACCCAGGAAGTGTAGAAGATTGTAGTTTAGACGGGCAACATGGTCGGCGCAGACTTGGAGGGCCGAAGGGCCTGTTCCTGTGCTGTACTTTTCTTTGTTCTTTGACGTGCTGTCAGGTGAATTGGACATTGTGAATTCTCCCTCCGTGTACCCGAACAGGTGCCGGAGCGTGGCGACTAGGGGATTTTCACAGTAACTTCATTGCAGTGTTAATGTAAGCCCACTTGTGACAATAAAGATTATTATTATGTTGGAGAGTCTCAGCACGAGGGCTGGGAAAAGAACCTTTCCTATGTCTGGTAATGGAGGTTCGAGCACAAACCAAATGGTGTTTCGTCAGATGTGCAGTAGCTCATCCCGCAGTCTGTGCACAGAGGGTAGGTCTGAATCTTCTCCGTGAAGTTAGGTTTAGCAGAGAATTCGAGGAACCAGCAAAATTGTACATATTGTAAAGTTGGAGCATTGCCAACGGTGACACATGGTGTGCTTGACCACAATCTGATTAATTTGAAGAGCTGGACACAGTTCTCTTACTCAGAGTGATGAATGACTGGAATAATTTGATCAAATAAGGAAATAGAGGTAAAACATTGGGATTATTCCAAATACAATTTGAAGTGGCAATGAGTCAGATAATGTAGGGGTTTGGATGAACTTCAGTGGGCAGAACAGCCATTTATCATCCTTAATCTTTCTGACATTCTTAAACAGCACACAGAGTTTGCCTAGAGTGAAGAATCTTAAATCAATGGGAAGAGGAGGATGTCACTCTGCCCTTTTACTAAGAATGGCAACATGAATGTGCACAAGCATTTTTTTTTAATCAAACAATTTTATTGAGGTATTTTTTGGCATTGTAAACAGTTACAGATAACAACAAAAATAAACCAAAAAAGGCAAAAATGTGCAACCATCAACATAAAATCAATACTTCGATCGAACGATAATGCATATAACCGCTCCTCTCCCATCGACACTACCCGCTTATTTATCCCTCCTACTCTGCTCTAATCTCCCCCCCCCCCCCCCCCCCCCCCCCCCCCCCCCGCTGACGGTCACTCTCCCGTGAAGAAGTTGATGAAAGGTTGCCACCTTCGGGCGAGCTCCAGTACAGATCCCCTCAAGGCGAACTTAATTTCTTCCATACCCAGAGAACTTGACATGTCCGAAAGCCATAGCTCGGTCTTTGGGGGTTTCGAGTCCCTCCATGCCAGCAGTATTCGTCGCTGGGCTATCAGGGAAGCAAAGGCCAGAACATCGGCCTCTTTCTCCCCCTGGACGCCCGGGTCTTCCGAATCCCCGAAAATTGCCCCCCCTGGACCCATCACCACCCTTGTTTTTAGCACCCGGGACATAACCTCCGCAAATCCCTCCCAGTACCCCCTCAGCTTAGGGCATGCCCAAAACATGTGAACGTGGTTCGCTGGGCCTCCCCCGCATCTTGCGCACTCGTCCTCTACCCCAAAGATCCGAGCTACCGTCATGTGGGCCCGGTGAACGACCTTAAATTGAATCAGGTCAAGCCTGGCACATGTTGCAGTTGAGTTTACCCTACTCAGGGCCTCTGCCCACCGCCCGTCCTCCATTTCCCCGCCTAGCTCATCCTCCCATTTGAGTTTCAGTTCCTCCGTCTGGGACCCTTCCCCCTTCATGAGCACCTTGTAAATATTCGAGACTCTACCCTCTCCTCCTTCTCCTCTATAGACTATTCTGTCTTGGATCCCTATTGGCGGGAGGCATGGGAAAGATGGGACCTGTCTGCGGGCAAAGTCCCGCATCTGTAAGTACCTAAAGTCATTTCCCCTTACCAGACCAAGTTTCTCCTCCAAGCCCCTCAAACTCGCAAAGCTCCCCTCCAAGAACGTATCGCCCACCCTCCTCACCCCTGCCCGCAGCCATGTTCGAAACCCCCATCCATGTTCCCGGGGGAAAATCGATGGTTATCACATATTGGAGCCCAGACAGACCCACCTCCCCTACATGCCTCCTCCACTGGCCCCATATCCGCAGGGCCGCCCCCACTACCGGGCTGGTGGTGTACTTGGCCGGCGACAGCGGTAGGGGAGCCGTGACCAGGGCTGCCAAACTGGTGCCCCTGCACGAAGCCGCCTCCACCCGTTCCCAGATAGACCCCGTAACCACCATCCACTTCCTTATCATGGCTATGTTAGCCGCCCAGTAATAATTGACCAGACTCGGCAAAGCCAGCCCTCCCTCGCTGCGGTTCCTCTCCAACATCGCCTTCTTCACCCGTGGGGAATTTCCCGCCCAGACAAAGCTCATGATGATTTTGTCAGTCCTTTTGAAGAAGGACTGTGGGATAAAGATCGGGAGGGTGTACAAGCATTAAAAGGAGAAGTGATTTGTGCATTCTCAATGCAAATACCCACAACAAAGTTACATACAGTGAAAACAGATACGGCACACTGTGTGAGAGTGTGTGTGAGAGTGTATGTGTGAGAGTGTGTGTATCAGTGTGTTTATGTCAATGTATGTTAAAGTGTGTGTGAGAGACAGTGTGTGCATGTGTGTGTCAGTGTGTGTGCATGTCTCACTGTGTGCATGTGTGTGTCAGTGTGTGCATGTGTCAGAGCGTGTATGTGTGTTTCAGTGCATGTGTGTGTGTCTGTGTGTGTTTCTCAGTGTGTATGTGTCAGTATGTGTGTGTGTCAGTGTGTGTGTGTGTCAGTGTGTGTGTGTTAGTGTGCATGTGTCAGTGTGTTTCAGTGCGTGAGTGTGTCTGAGTGTGTGTTTGTGTGTGTGTCAGTGTTTGTGTGTGTGTCAGTGTTTGTGTGTGCGTGTGTGTCAGTGTGAGTGCGTTTCACTGAGTGCGTGTACGTTTGTGTGTGTTTGTCAGTGTGTGTTTATGTCAGTGTGAGTGTGTGTCAGTGTGTGTGTCAGTATGTGTGTGTCAGTGAGTGTGTGTGTGTGTCAGTGTATGTGTGTATCAGTATGTGTGTGTGTCAGTGTTTGTGTGTGTGTCAGTGTTTGTGTGTGCGTGTGTGTCAGTGTGAGTGCGTTTCACTGAGTGCGTGTACGTTTGTGTGTGTTTGTCAGTGTGTGTTTATGTCAGTGTGAGTGTGTGTCAGTGTGTGTGTCAGTATGTGTGTGTCAGTGAGTGTGTGTGTGTGTCAGTCTATGTGTGTATCAGTATGTGTGTGTGTCAGTGTGTGTGTGTGTGTCAGTGTGTGCGTGCATCAGTGTGTGTGTGCGTCAGTGTGTGTGTGTCAGTGTGTGTGTGTGCTTCAGTGTGTGTGTGTCACTGTGTGTGTGCGTCAGTGTGTCAGTGTGTGTGTGTGTGCGTCAGTGTGTGTGTGTGTCAGTGTGTGTTTGTCAGTGAGTGTGTGTGTGTGTCAGTGTGTGTGTGTGTCAGTGTGTGTTTGTCAGTGAGTGTGTGTGTGTGTCAGTGTGTGTGTGTGTGTCAGTGTGTGTGTGTGTGTCAGTGTGTGTGTGTCAGTGTGGTGTGTGTGTCAGTGTGTGTGTGTCAGTGTGTGTGTGTGTGTGTGTGTCAGTGTGTGTGTGTCAGTGTGTGTGTCAGTGTGTGTTTGAGTGACAGTGTGTGCGTCAGTGTGTGTGTCAGTGTGTGTGTGCGTCAGTATGTGTGTGCGTCAGTGTGTGTGTGTCAGTGTGTGTGTCAGTGTGTGTCTGTTAGTGAGAGTGTGGGTGTGTGTGCGTCAGTGTGTGTGTCAGTGAGTGTGTGTGTGAGTGTGTCAGTATGTGTGTGTGTCATTGTGTGTGTGTGAGAGACAGTGTGTGCATCAGTGTGTGTGTGTCAGTGTGTATGTGTGTGTGTGCGTCAGTGTGTGTGTGTCAGTATGTGTGAGTGACAGTGTGTGCATCAGTATGTGTGTGTCAGTGTGTGTGTGTGAGTGACAGTGTGTGTGTTTGGGGTGTGTGTCTGTGTGTGTATGTTTCTCAGTGTGTGTGTGTAGATGAGTATGTGACATTGCATGTTGTGTGTGTGTGTCAATGTGTGTGTGTGTCAGTGTGTGTGTGTGCGTCAGTGTGTGTGTGTGTCAGTGTGTGTGTGCGTCAGTCTGTGTGTGTGTGTGTCAGTCTGTCTGTGTCAGTGTGTGTGTGTGTGTCAGTGTGTGTGTGTGTCAGTGTGTGTGTGTGCGTCAGTGTGTGTGTGTGTCAGTGTGTGTGTGTGTCAGCGTGTGTGTGTGTCAGTGTGCGTGTGTCAGTGTGTGTGTGTCAGTGTGTGTGTGTGTCAGTGTGTGTGTGTCAGTGTGTGTGTGTGTGTCAGTGTGTGTGTCAGTGTGTGTGTGTCAGTGTGTGTGTGTGCGTCAGTGTGTGTGTGTGTCTGTGTGTGTGTGTGTCAGTCTGTGTGTGTGCGTCAGTGTGTGTGTCGGTGAGTGTGTGTTGTGTGTGTGTGTCAATGTGTGTGTGTGTCAGTGTGTGTGTGTGTGTCAGTCTGTGTGTGTGCGTCAGTGTGTGTGTGTCGGTGAGTGTGTGTGTCAGTGTGTGTGTGTGTCAGTGTGTGTGTGTGTGTCAGTGTGTGTGTGTCAGTCTGTGTGTGTGCGTCAGTGTGTGTGTGTCAGTCTGTGTGTGTGTCAGTCTGTGTGTCTGTGTGTGTGTGTGTCAGTCTGTGTGTGTGCGTCAGTCTGTGTGTGTGTCAGTGTGTGTGTGTGTCAGTGTGTGTGTGTGCGTCAGTGTGTGTGCGTCAGTGTGTGTGTGTCACTGTGTGTGTGCGTCAGTGTGTCAGTCTGTGTGTGTGCGTCAGTGTGTGTGTGTCTGTGTGTGTGTGTGTGTGTCAGTGTGTGTGTGTGTCAGTGTGTGTGTGTGTCAGTGTGTGTGTGTGTGTGTGTGTCAGTGTGTGTGTCAGTGTGTGTGTGTGCGTCAGTGTGTGTGTGTGTCAGTGTGTGTGCGTCTGTGTGTGTGTGTGTCAGTCTGTGTGTGTGTGTCAGTGTGTGTGTGTGTGTGTCAGTGTGTGTGTGTGTGTCAGTGTGTGTGTGTGTGTCAGTGTGTGTGTGTGTGTCAGTGTGTGTGTGTGTGCGTCAGTGTGTGTTTGTCAGTGAGTGTGTGTGTGTGCGTCAGTGTGTGTGTCAGTGTGTGTGTGTCAGTGTGTGTTTGAGTGACAGTGTGTGCGTCAGTGTGTGTGTCAGTGTGTGTGTGCGTCAGTATGTGTGTGCGTCAGTGTGTGTGTGTCAGTGTGTGTGTCAGTGTGTGTCTGTTAGTGAGAGTGTGGGTGTGTGTGCGTCAGTGTGTGTGTCAGTGAGTGTGTGTGTGAGTGTGTCAGTATGTGTGTGTGTCATTGTGTGTGTGTGAGAGACAGTGTGTGCATCAGTGTGTGTGTGTCAGTGTGTACGTGTGTGTGTGTGCGTCAGTGTGTGTGTGTGTCAGTATGTGTGTGAGTGACAGTGTGTGCATCAGTATGTGTGTGTCAGTGTGTGTGTGTGAGTGACAGTGTGTGTGTTTGGGGTGTGTGTCTGTGTGTGTATGTTTCTCAGTGTGTGTGTGTAGATGAGTATGTGACATTGCATGTTGTGTGTGTGTGTCAATGTGTGTGTGTGTCAGTGTGTGTGTGTGCGTCAGTGTGTGTGTGTGTCAGTGTGTGTGTGCGTCAGTCTGTGTGTGTGCGTCAGTGTGTGTGTGTCAGTCTGTCTGTGTCAGTGTGTGTGTGTGTGTCAGTGTGTGTGTGTGTCAGTGTGTGTGTGTGTGTCAGTGTGTGTGTGTGTCAGCGTGTGTGTGTGTCAGTGTGTGTGTGTCAGTGTGTGTGTGTCAGTGTGTGTGTGTGTCAGTGTGTGTGTGTCAGTGTGTGTGTGTGTGTCAGTGTGTGTGTCAGTGTGTGTGTGTGTCAGTGTGTGTGTGTGCGTCAGTGTGTGTGTGTGTCAGTGTGTGTGTGTGTGTCAGTCTGTGTGTGTGCGTCAGTGTGTGTGTCGGTGAGTGTGTGTTGTGTGTGTGTGTCAATGTGTGTGTGTGTCAGTGTGTGTGTGTGTGTCAGTCTGTGTGTGTGCGTCAGTGTGTGTGTGTCGGTGAGTGTGTGTGTCAGTGTGTGTGTGTGTCAGTGTGTGTGTGTCAGTGTGTGTGTGTCAGTCTGTGTGTGTGCGTCAGTGTGTGTGTGTCAGTCTGTGTGTGTGTCAGTCTGTGTGTCTGTGTGTGTGTGTGTCAGTCTGTGTGTGTGCGTCAGTGTGTGTGCGTCAGTGTGTGTGTGTCACTGTGTGTGTGCGTCAGTGTGTCAGTCTGTGTGTGTGCGTCAGTGTGTGTGTGTCTGTGTGTGTGTGTGTTAGTGTGTGTGTGTGTCAGTGTGTGTGTGTCAGTCTGTGTGTGTCAGTGTGTGTGTGTGTGTGTCAGTGTGTGTGTGTGTCAGTGTGTGTGTGTGCGTCAGTGTGTGTGTGTGTCAATGTGTGTGTGCGTCTGTGTGTGTGTGTGTCAGTCTGTGTGTGTGTGTCAGTGTGTGTGTGTGTGTCAGTGTGTGTGTGTGTCAGTGTGTGTGTGTGCGTCAGTGTGTGTTTGTCAGTGTGTGTGTGTGTGTGTCAGTGTGTGTGTGTGTGTCAGTGTGTGTGTGTGTCAGTGTGTGTGTGTGCGTCAGTGTGTGTGTTGTCAGTGAGTGTGTGTGTGTGCGTCAGTGTGTGTGTCAGTGTGTGTGTGTCAGTGTGTGTTTGAGTGACAGTGTGCGTCAGTGTGTGTGTCAGTGTGTGTGTGCGTCAGTATGTGTGTGCGTCAGTGTGTGTGTGTCAGTGTGTGTGTCAGTGTGTGTCTGTTAGTGAGAGTGTGGGTGTGTGTGCGTCAGTGTGTGTGTCAGTGAGTGTGTGTGTGAGTGTGTCAGTATGTGTGTGTGTGTCATTGTGTGTGTGTGAGAGACAGTGTGTGCATCAGTGTGTGTGTGTCAGTGTGTACGTGTGTGTGTGTGCGTCAGTGTGTGTGTGTGTCAGTATGTGTGTGAGTGACAGTGTGTGCATCAGTATGTGTGTGTGTCAGTGTGTGTGTGTGAGTGACAGTGTATGTGTTTGGGGTGTGTGTCTGTGTGTGTATGTTTCTCAGTGTGTGTGTGTAGATGAGTATGTGACATTGCATGTTGTGTGTGTGTGTCAATGTGTGTGTGTGTCAGTGTGTGTGTGTGCGTCAGTGTGTGTGTGTGTCAGTGTGTGTGTGCGTCAGTCTGTGTGTGTCAGTATGTCTGTGTCAGTGTGTGTGTGTGTGTCAGTGTGTGTGTGTGTCAGTGTGTGTGTGTGCGTCAGTGTGTGTGTGTCAGTATGTCTGTGTCAGTGTGTGTGTGTGTCAGTGTGTGTGTGTGTCAGTGTGTGTGTGTGCGTCAGTGTGTGTGTGTGTCAGTGTGTGTGTGTGTGTCAGCGTGTGTGTGTGTCAGTGTGTGTGTGTCAGTGTGTGTGTGTGCGTCAGTGTGTGTGTGTGTCAGTGTGTGTGTGTGTCAGCGTGTGTGTGTGTCAGTGTGTGTGTGTCAGTGTGTGTGTGTGTCAGTGTGTGTGTGTCAGTGTGTGTGTGCGTCAGTGTGTGTGTGTGTGTCAGTCTGTGTGTGTGCGTCAGTGTGTGTGTGCGTCAGTGTGTGTGTGTGTGTCAGTGTGTGTGTGTCAGTGTGTGTGTGCGTCAGTGTGTGTGTGTGTCAGTGTGTGTGTGTGTGTCAGTCTGTGTGTGTGCGTCAGTGTGTGTGTCGGTGAGTGTGTGTTGTGTGTGTGTGTCAATGTGTGTGTGTGTCAGTGTGTGTGTGTGTGTCAGTCTGTGTGTGTGCGTCAGTGTGTGTGTGTCGGTGAGTGTGTGTGTCAGTGTGTGTGTGTGTCAGTGTGTGTGTGTGTGTCAGTGTGTGTGTGTCAGTCTGTGTGTGCGTCAGTGTGTGTGTGTCAGTCTGTGTGTGTGTCAGTCTGTGTGTCTGTGTGTGTGTGTGTCAGTCTGTGTGTGTGCGTCAGTCTGTGTGTGTGTCAGTGTGTGTGTGTGTCAGTGTGTGTGTGTGCGTCAGTGTGTGTGCGTCAGTGTGTGTGTGTCACTGTGTGTGTGCGTCAGTGTGTCAGTCTGTGTGTGTGCGTCAGTGTGTGTGTGTCTGTGTGTGTGTGTGTCAGTGTGTGTGTGTGTCAGTGTGTGTGTGTGTCAGTCTGTGTGTGTCAGTGTGTGTGTGTGTGTGTGTCAGTGTGTGTGTGTGTCAGTGTGTGTGTGTGCGTCAGTGTGTGTGTGTGTCAGTGTGTGTGTGCGTCTGTGTGTGTGTGTGTCAGTCTGTGTGTGTGTGTCAGTGTGTGTGTGTGTGTCAGTGTGTGTGTGTGTGTCAGTGTGTGTGTGTGTCAGTGTGTGTGTGTGCGTCAGTGTGTGTTTGTCAGTGAGTGTGTGTGCGTCTGTGTGTGTGTGTCAGTGTGTGTGTGTGTGTGTCAGTGTGTGTGTGTGTGTCAGTGTGTGTGTGTGTCAGTGTGTGTGTGTGCGTCAGTGTGTGTTTGTCAGTGAGTGTGTGTGTGTGCGTCAGTGTGTGTGTCAGTGTGTGTGTGTCAGTGTGTGTTTGAGTGACAGTGTGTGCGTCAGTGTGTGTGTCAGTGTGTGTGTGCGTCAGTATGTGTGTGCGTCAGTGTGTGTGTGTCAGTGTGTGCGTCAGTGTGTGTCTGTTAGTGAGAGTGTGGGTGTGTGTGCGTCAGTGTGTGTGTCAGTGAGTGTGTGTGTGAGTGTGTCAGTATGTGTGTGTGTCATTGTGTGTGTGTGAGAGACAGTGTGTGCATCAGTGTGTGTGTGTCAGTGTGTACGTGTGTGTGTGTGCGTCAGTGTGTGTGTGTGTCAGTATGTGTGTGAGTGACAGTGTGTGCATCAGTATGTGTGTGTCAGTGTGTGTGTGTGAGTGACAGTGTGTGTGTTTGGGGTGTGTGTCTGTGTGTGTATGTTTCTCAGTGTGTGTGTGTAGATGAGTATGTGACATTGCATGTTGTGTGTGTGTGTCAATGTGTGTGTGTGTCAGTGTGTGTGTGTGCGTCAGTGTGTGTGTGTGTCAGTGTGTGTGTGCGTCAGTCTGTGTGTGTGCGTCAGTGTGTGTGTGTCAGTCTGTCTGTGTCAGTGTGTGTGTGTGTGTGTCAGTGTGTGTGTGTGTCAGTGTGTGTGTGTGCGTCAGTGTGTGTGTGTGTCAGTGTGTGTGTGTGTGTCAGCGTGTGTGTGTGTCAGTGTGTGTGTGTGCGTCAGTGTGTGTGTGTGTCAGTGTGTGTGTGTGTCAGTGTGTGTGTGTGTCAGTGTGTGTGTGTGTCAGTGTGTGTGTGTCAGTGTGTGTGTGTGTCAGTGTGTGTGTGTGTCAGTGTGTGTGTGTGTCAGTGTGTGTGTGTGCGTCAGTGTGTGTGTGTGTCAGTGTGTGTGTGTGTGTCAGCGTGTGTGTGTGTCAGTGTGTGTGTGTGTGTGTCAGCGTGTGTGTGTGTCAGTGTGTGTGTGTGTGTCAATGTGTGTGTGTGTCAGTGTGTGTGTGTGTCAGTGTGTGTGTGTGTCAGTGTGTGTGTGTGTCAGTGTGTGTGTGTGCGTCAGTGTGTGTGTGTGTCAGTGTGTGTGTGTGTGTCAGCGTGTGTGTGTGTCAGTGTGTGTGTGTCAGTGTGTGTGTGTGTCAGTGTGTGTGTGTGTCAATGTGTGTGTGTGTCAGTGTGTGTGTGTGCGTCAGTGTGTGTGTGTGTCAGTGTGTGTGTGCGTCAGTCTGTGTGTGTGCGTCAGTGTGTGTGTGTCAGTATGTCTGTGTCAGTGTGTGTGTGTGTGTCAGTGTGTGTGTGTGTCAGTGTGTGTGTGTGCGTCAGTGTGTGTGTGTGTCAGTGTGTGTGTGTGTGTCAGCGTGTGTGTGTGTCAGTGTGTGTGTGTCAGTGTGTGTGTGTGCGTCAGTGTGTGTGTGTGTCAGTGTGTGTGTGTGTCAGCGTGTGTGTGTGTCAGTGTGTGTGTGTCAGTGTGTGTGTGTGTCAGTGTGTGTGTGTCAGTGTGTGTGTGCGTCAGTGTGTGTGTGTGTCAGTGTGTGTGTGTCAGTGTGTGTGTGCGTCAGTGTGTGTGTGTGTCAGTGTGTGTGTGTGTGTCAGTCTGTGTGTGTGCGTCAGTGTGTGTGTCGGTGAGTGTGTGTTGTGTGTGTGTGTCAATGTGTGTGTGTGTCAGTGTGTGTGTGTGTGTCAGTCTGTGTGTGTGCGTCAGTGTGTGTGTGTCGGTGAGTGTGTGTGCCAGTGTGTGTGTGTGTCAGTGTGTGTGTGTGTGTCAGTGTGTGTGTGTCAGTCTGTGTGTGCGTCAGTGTGTGTGTGTCAGTGTGTGTGTCAGTCTGTGTGTCTGTGTGTGTGTGTGTCAGTCTGTGTGTGTGCGTCAGTCTGTGTGTGTGTCAGTGTGTGTGTGTGTCAGTGTGTGTGTGTGCGTCAGTGTGTGTGCGTCAGTGTGTGTGTGTCACTGTGTGTGTGCGTCAGTGTGTCAGTCTGTGTGTGTGCGTCAGTGTGTGTGTGTCTGTGTGTGTGTGTGTGTGTGTCAGTGTGTGTGTGTGTCAGTGTGTGTGTGTGTCAGTCTGTGTGTGTCAGTGTGTGTGTGTGTGTGTGTCAGTGTGTGTGTGTGTCAGTGTGTGTGTGTGCGTCAGTGTGTGTGTGTGTCAGTGTGTGTGTGCGTCTGTGTGTTTGTGTCAGTGTGTGTGTGTGTGTGTCAGTGTGTGTGTGTGTGTCAGTGTGTGTGTGTGTCAGTGTGTGTGTGTGCGTCAGTGTGTGTTTGTCAGTGAGTGTGTGTGTGTGCGTCAGTGTGTGTGTCAGTGTGTGTGTGTCAGTGTGTGTTTGAGTGACAGTGTGTGCGTCAGTGTGTGTGTCAGTGTGTGTGTGCGTCAGTATGTGTGTGCGTCAGTGTGTGTGTGTCAGTGTGTGCGTCAGTGTGTGTCTGTTAGTGAGAGTGTGGGTGTGTGTGCGTCAGTGTGTGTGTCAGTGAGTGTGTGTGTGAGTGTGTCAGTATGTGTGTGTGTCATTGTGTGTGTGTGAGAGACAGTGTGTGCATCAGTGTGTGTGTGTCAGTGTGTACGTGTGTGTGTGTGCGTCAGTGTGTGTGTGTGTCAGTATGTGTGTGAGTGACAGTGTGTGCATCAGTATGTGTGTGTCAGTGTGTGTGTGTGAGTGACAGTGTGTGTGTTTGGGGTGTGTGTCTGTGTGTGTATGTTTCTCAGTGTGTGTGTGTAGATGAGTATGTGACATTGCATGTTGTGTGTGTGTGTCAATGTGTGTGTGTGTCAGTGTGTGTGTGTGCGTCAGTGTGTGTGTGTGTCAGTGTGTGTGTGTGTGTCAGTCTGTCTGTGTCAGTGTGTGTGTGTGTGTGTCAGTGTGTGTGTGTGTCAGTGTGTGTGTGTGCGTCAGTGTGTGTGTGTGTCAGTGTGTGTGTGTGTGTCAGCGTGTGTGTGTGTCAGTGTGTGTGTGTGCGTCAGTGTGTGTGTGTGTCAGTGTGTGTGTGTGTGTCAGCGTGTGTGTGTGTCAGTGTGTGTGTGTCAGTGTGTGTGTGTGTCAGTGTGTGTGTGTGTCAGTGTGTGTGTGTGCGTCAGTGTGTGTGTGTGTCAGTGTGTGTGTGTGTGTCAGCGTGTGTGTGTGTCAGTGTGTGTGTGTCAGTGTGTGTGTGTGTCAGTGTGTGTGTGTGTCAGTGTGTGTGTCAGTGTGTGTGTGTGTCAGTGTGTGTGTGTGCGTCAGTGTGTGTGTGTGTCAGTGTTTGTGTGTGTGTCAGTCTGTGTGTGTGCGTCAGTGTGTGTGTCGGTGAGTGTGTGTTGTGTGTGTGTGTCAATGTGTGTGTGTGTCAGTGTGTGTGTGTGTGTCAGTCTGTGTGTGTGCGTCAGTGTGTGTGTGTCGGTGAGTGTGTGTGTCAGTGTGTGTGTGTGTCAGTGCGTGTGTGTGTGTCAGTGTGTGTGTGTGTGTGTGTCAGTCTGTGTGTGTGCGTCAGTGTGTGTGTGTCAGTCTGTGTGTGTGTCAGTCTGTGTGTGTGTCAGTCTGTGTGTCTGTGTGTGTGTGTGTCAGTCTGTGTGTGTGCGTCAGTCTGTGTGTGTGTCAGTGTGTGTGTGTGTCAGTGTGTGTGTCTGTGTGTGTGTGTGTCAGTCTGTGTGTGTGCGTCAGTCTGTGTGTGTGTCAGTGTGTGTGTCTGTGTGTGTGTGTGTCAGTCTGTGTGTGTGCGTCAGTCTGTGTGTGTGTGTGTCAGTGTGTGTGTCAGTGTGTGTGTCAGTGTGTGTGTGTGCGTCAGTGTGTGTGCGTCAGTGTGTGTGTGTCACTGTGTGTGTGTGCGTCAGTGTGTCAGTGTGTGTGTCAGTCTGTGTGTGTGCGTCAGTGTGTGTGTGTCAGTGTGTGTGTGTGTCAGTGTGTGTGTGTGTCAGTCTGTGTGTGTCAGTGTGTGTGTGTGTGTCAGTGTGTGTGTGTGTCAGTGTGTGTGTGTGTCAGTGTGTGTGTGTGCGTCAGTGTGTGTGTGTGTCAGTGTGTGTGTGTGCGTCAGTGTGTGTGTGTGTCAGTGTGTGTGTGTGTCAGTGTGTGTGTGTCAGTGTGTGTGTGTGTCAGTGTGTGTGTGTGTCAGTGTGTGTGTGTGTCAGTGTGTGTGTGTCAGTGTGTGTGTGTGTCAGTGTGTGTGTGTGTCAGTGTGTGTGTGTGTCAGTGTGTGTGTGTCAGTGTGTGTGTGTGTCAGTGTGTGTGTGTGCGTCAGTGTGTGTGTGTGTCAGTGTGTGTGTGTGTCAGTGTGTGTGTGTGTCAGTGTGTGTGTGTCAGCGTGTGTGTGTGTCAGTGTGTGTGTGTGTCAGTGTGTGTGTGTGTGTCAGTGTGTGTGTGTGTCAGTGTGTGTGTGTCAGTGTGTGTGTGTCAGTGTCTGTGATGAGGAGTTCAGGGAGTTAGGCAATAAGCTAAAAAGCTGGACCTCTAAGATTGTAATCTCAGGAATACTCCCTGTGCCACGTGCCAGTGAGGTTAGGAATAGGAAGATAGAGCAGCTAAACATGTGGCTAAACTGGTGGCGTGGGAGGAAGGGTTTCAGATTTCTGGACCATTGGGATCTCTTCCAGGGTAGGTGGGACCTGTACAAGAAGGACAGATTGCATCTGAACTGGAGGGGCAGCAATATCGTGACTTGCAGGTTTGCTAGAATCAACTCGGGAGGATTTAAACCAGTGTGGCAGAGGGGGATGGGAACCAGAATGTGAGTTTAGAAGGTGTAATAACTGAAGGGGGAATAGAGAACCAAAATAATAGAACATCACCCTCAGGCAGAGCAAAAAAGATGACAAGTGTGAAAAGGGAGGTGGTCAATGCAGGATTGAGGGTATTGTACCTAAATGCGTGCAGTATACGGAATGAGGTGAATGAGCTTGTTGCGCACATTGAAATTGGCCAGTATGATGCTGTGGGTATCACAGAGACGTGGCTGCAAGGGGATCAGGGCTGGGATCTAAATATCCAAGGATATGTGTCCTATTGAAAGGACAGGCAGATGGGCAAAGGGGGCGGGGTGGCATTGTTCGTAAGGAAGGAAGTTAAATTGATAGCAAGGAGCGATAGGATCAGAAGGCAGAGAATCCCTGTGGGTAATTGCAAAGGGAAAAAGACCCTGATGGGAGTTATGTACAGGCCCCCTAGCAGTAGTCAGGATTGGGGGCAGAAAATAAATCAGGAGATAGAAAAGTCATGTAAAAAAGGCAATAATACAATAATCGTGGGGGACTTCAAAATGCATGTGGAATGGGAAAATCCGGTTGGTAGCAGATCCCAAGAAAAGGAATTTGTGGAATGTCTAAGAGATGGTTTTTTTGGAGCAGCTTGTGACAGAGCCTACTAGGGAGCAGGCAATTCTGGATTTGGTGACGTGTAATGAGACAGACTTGATTTGGGAACTTAAGGTGAAGGAACCCTTCGGGAGCAGTGACCACAATATGATAGAATTCACCCTGCAGTTTGAGAGGGAGAAGCTGCAATCAGATGTAGCGGTATTACAATTAAATAAGGGTAACTACAAAGACACGAGGGAGGAGCTGGTCAGAGTTGATTGGAGAAGGAGCCTAGCCAGGAAGACAGTGGAACAGCAATGGCAGGAGTATTTGGGGGTTATCCAGGAGGCCCAACAGAAATTCATCTCAAGGAGGAGGAAACATGCTAAGGGGAGGATAAGGCATCCTTGGCTGGCGAGGGATGTCAAGGACAGCATAAAAGCAAAAGAAAAAGCGTACAAGGTGGCGAGGATTAAGAAGGGAGGGAGGCAGAAGATGGGAAATTATAGGCCAGTTAGCCTGACTTTGGTCATTGGTAAGATTTTAGAGTCCATTATTAAAGAAGAAAGAACCAGTGGACGCTTGTTCACTGGCTTTGCACATATTAATCGCGTCCTCTCGCGGCAAAATTGGTCGTCTTAGCATTTTTGCACGCAAACATTTGTCATTTATCGCAAATACAACTTCATCGTAAAGCAAAGTTTCACAACTGCGCTCTTAACGTTAAAGCTGTAATGTAAGATTCTACCGATTCCCCTTTTAGCTGAAGCCGTTTTCTGAACATGTAGCGCTCTTGGGTCTCAGTCGCCTGCTTCTCGCAGTGTGCATCGAATTTCTGTCGCACTATCTTATATTTTGTTTTGTCCTCATCAGCAGCAAATTCAAACGAGTAATAAAGCTCTAAAGCTTGCGTTCCAGCCAAATTAAGAAGAAGCGCTATTTTTCTCTGATCAGAAGCATTTTCTAGCGTGGAGGCAGATAGGAGAACTTCAAACAAGAATGCCCAGTTTTGACATGGTTTACCGTTTGTTCTGAAGTAGTCAGTCTTCTTTAGACTCTCCATCTTATGATTCTTCTTCTGTGTAGATTTTCTGATCCGGGTAGTGGCGTGATTGTTTTCTTCAACCTTCTTAAAGCTAACCTGTCTAATCTAACTGCTTATTATTTATAGAAATAAACACCTGGTACCATGTGGTGTACTTCCTGGTACCATGTGGTGTTCTTTGTGTTGCTAAATTCAGGATGGTTGGCGAACTGTTCACAAAGACCACAAAATAGCTTTAACTTGAAAAAACCTATAAATTTATTTACACTCATTAATTGAATTCAAAACTTACTCCTATATAATACACAGTTGATAATTAACATATAATCTACACTCATCTGCTACCAATCTCTACACTATTATAAACTATGATCTGCCCTCACTCACACTATCTTTCCTTCAGTCTGTTCTCTAGCTAGCTCCTTCACTTCTCTCCCAAACAATGCCGTATATACTTGTAACTCTAGTTCCCTCTAGTGGCTGATCTAGACATTTCATTAACCCTTGCAGCTCTTACCTTTATGATCATGTCATAGTGTGTGTGTGTGTCAGTCAGTGTGTGTGTGTGTGTCAGTGTGTGTGTGTCAGTGTGTGTGTGTCAGTGTGTGTCGGTGTGTGTATGTGTGGCGGTGTGTGTCAGTGTGTGTCGGTGTGTGTGTGTGTCGGTGTGTGTGTGTGTGTGAGTCAGTGTGTGTGTGTGTCGGTGTGTGTGTGTCAGGGTGTGTGTCAGTATGTGTGTGTGTGTCAGTGTCAGTGTGTGCATGTGTGTGTTTTTCTGTGTGTGTCAGTTTGTGTTGATTTGTGTGTCTGTCAGTGTGTGCATGTTTGTCGGTGTGTGTGTGCCGGTGTGTGTGTGTGTGTTTTTCTGTGTGTGTCAGTTTGTGTTGGTTTGTGTGTCTGTCAGTGTGTGCATGTTTGTCGGTGTGTGTGTGTGTGTCGGTGTGTGTGTGTCGGTGTGTGTGTGTGTGTTTTTCTGTGTGTGTCAGTTTGTGTTGGTTTGTGTGTCTGTCGGTGTGTGTGTGTGTGTCGGTGTGTGTGTGTGTGTGTGTCGGTGTGTGTGTGTGTCGGTGTGTGTGTGTGTGCCGGTGTGTGTGTGTCGGTGTGTGCGTGTGTGTGTTTTTCTGTGTGTGTCAGTTTGTGTCGGTTTGTGTGTCTGTCGGTGTGTGTGTCGGTGTGTGTCGGTGTGTGTGTGTGTGCCGGTGTGTGTGTGTCGGTGTGTGCGTGTGTGTGTTTTTCTCTGTGTGTCAGTTTGTGTCGGTTTGTGTGTCTGTCAGTGTGTGCATGTGTGTTGGTGTGTGTGTGTTTCAGTGTGTGTGTGATAGGGTGTGTGAATGTATATGTGTCTGCATACATATATGTGTCCATTTGTCTGCGTGTGTGTCAGTGTGTTTGTCCTTGTGTCTGTGCACATGTGTGTGTACAGATGCACATAATCTTAATAGAATCTTTAAAGGCAGTCAAAGCACCACATTGACTGCAGTTTATTCACTGCTCGAGGTATTACTTCCCCTAGACCCAAAGCAGGGACCGATCCTGCTGTTTCTGATAGACTACAATGACATCATTAGCACCATGCGGCGCGCTATCATTCAATCGAGGTGTTAGAAGGAGGCTCGCTCAGATGGGTATAAAAATCTCAGGGCACTATTTGAAGAAGAGCAGGATCTGTATCTCCCTGCATCCTGACCAAAATCCATCCCTTAACCAAAACAAGCAGGAACAGATTAACTGGCTCCTTATCGTGTGTCATCTCCTTGGGAAATTATTGTGCACAATGTAACTGGAAAGGTTGCCTAGATGACAGTGGCTACAATCCAAAAAAAGTAAACCATTGGATACAAAGTACTTGGAAATGCTGTAGGGACATGAAAGTTACAATATAAAGGCACGGTTTATCTTTACTTCTTGCATGAGAGCAATCGAATAATGAACGTGAGTAATCTTTGGAACCACATCAGAAATTGTGAGACGTGCAGGGAGATTTCACATCTGGATGCTCTGTCTCTACTCATTATGCTGGCTGTACAATATCTGCGGTAACGGAGTCTGGGTAGACACAGTCCAGTGGATATAGACACGAAGCAGAACACAGAGCATCAGCACTAAAGTCAGCTGTTTCCCACCTGGTTCAATGCTTACCTAGACGCCCCACAGCACGAGACTCTCCCGCACTGGCCTCTCTTCCCGTTCCCGGAGCAGTAGCTCTGGTATCCACAAGGACATATCCTTGGCCCTCCTCCTATTTCGCATCTATATGCTGCCCCAAGGCGACATCACCTGGAAACTCAGTGTCAGTTTCTATATGTACCCAGATAACACCAAACTCACCACTGCCTCTCTCCGACCATCCATTGGTATTGCACTCGCAATAAAGTGGATGAATTAATCGCGCAAATAGACGTAAACGTGTGTGATATAGTCGGGATTACAGAGACATGGTTGCAGGGTGACCAGGGATGGCAATTGAACATCCAGGGGTACTCAGTATTTAGGAAGGACAGACAAACAGGAAAAGGCGGTGGTGTTGCATTGCTGGTTAAAGAGGAAATTAATGCAATAGTGAGGAAGGATATTAGCTCTGATACTGCGGAATCTGTATGGGTAAAGCTGAGAAACACCAAGGGCCAAAAATCATTAGTGAGCATTGTCTATAGACCCCCAAACTGAAGTGGTGATGTTGGGAATGGCATTGAACAGGAAATGAGAGATCAGAGAGGAACATCTTTAATTATGGGTGACTTTAATCTGAATTAGTAGAGGAGGAATTCCTGGAGTGCAGACAGGATGGTTTTCTGGACCAATACGTTGGGGAACCAACTGGTGAGCAGGCCATCTTAGATTGGGTACTGTGCACCGAGAAACAAATAATTGACAGTCTAGTTGTGCGAGGTCCCTCGGGGGTGAGCGGCCATAATATGATAGAATTCTTCATCAAGATGGAGAGTGACATAGCTGATTCTGAAACGAGGGTGCTGAATCTAAATAAGGGATACGATGCTGATATAAATCACGAGTTGGCTATGATGGATTAGAAAATGTTACTCAAAGGGATAACAGTGGATAGGCAATGGCAAACATAAAGCTCAAAATTGTTCATTCCTCTCTTGCGCAAAAAATAAAAAGGGAAAGGTGGTCAAATCTTGTCTTACAAGGGAAATGAAAGATCGCATTCGATCCAAGGAAGAGGCGTACAAATCGAGCAGAAGGAACAGCAGACCTGAGGATTGGGAGAGGTTCAGAATTCAGCAATGGGGGACAAAGGGATTGATTAAGAAGGGGAAAATAGAGTAAGCTTGTGGGGAGCATAAAAACTGACGGCAAAAGCTTCTGCATGTAAGTGAAGAGAAAACAATTGGTGAAGATAAATGTAGGTTCCTACAGTCAGAAACAAGGGAATTTATAATGGGGAATAAAGAAATGGCTGAGCAACTAAATACATCCTTTCATAGAACATAGAACATTACAGCACAGTACAGGCCCTTCGGCCCACGATGTTGCACCGTCCTGTGAAACCCTTCTAAAGTCCCTCTACACTATTCACTTATTGATAGAACATAGAACATTTCGTTCTGCCTTCACAAAGGAGAACACAAATAATGTATCAGAAATGTTGGGGAACATGGGGATGAGTGAGCGGGAGGAACTGAAGGAAATCAGAATTAGCAGGGAATTGATATTGGGGAAATTCATGGGATTAAAGGTTGATAAAATTCCAGGGCCTGATAATCTATATCCAAGAGTATTTAAGGAAGTGGCCCCGGAAATAGTGCATACATTAATGATCATCTTCCAAGATTCTATAGATTCTGGAACAGTTCCTGCAGATTGGAGGCTAGCTAATGTAACTCCACTATTTAAAAAGGGTGGCAGCGAGAAAACAGGGAATTATAGACCAGTCAGCCTGACTCTGGTAGTGGGGAAAATGCTTGGGTCCTTGGCAGGATCCGACAGAGTCAGTATGGAATTATGGTGGGGAAATCATGCTTGACAAATCGACTGGAATTCTTCAAGGATGTAACCATTGAGTTAATGAGGGGGAGCCAATGGATGTGGTTCATTTGGACTTTCAGAAGGCTTTCGACAAAGTTCCACATAAGAGATTAGCATGTAAAATTAAAGCGTATTGAGATGGACGTAACTAATTGGCAGATAGGAAGCAAAGAGTAGGAATAAATGGGCCTTTTTCCTAGTAGCAGGCAGTGACTAGTGGGGTACCGGAGGGATCAGTATAAGGATCTCAGCTATTCACAGAAATGATATAGATAAGGGAACTCAATATAATATCCCCATATTTGCAGATGACACAAAGATGAGTGGGACGATGAGCTGTGAGGAGGATGCAGAGATGCTTCAATGTGATTTGGACAATTTTTTAAAAAATAAATGATTTGACTATTTTAGTTTTTCCAATTAAGGAGCATTTCAGCGTGACCCGTCCATCTATCCTGCATATCTTTGGGTTGTGAAGGTGAGACCCACACAGACACGGGGAGAATGTGCAAACTCCACACAGTAACCTGGGGCCAGGATCGAACTCGTGTCCTCGACGATGTGAGGCAGCAGTGCTAACCACTGTGCCACACCTGGCAGCACGGTAGCATTGTGGATAGCACAATTGCTTCACAGCTCCAGGGTCCCAGGTTCGATTCCTACTTGAGTCACTGTCTGTGCGGAGTCTGCACATCCTCCCTGTGTGTGCGTGGGTTTCCTCCGGGTGCTCCAGTTTCCTCCCACAGTCCAAAGATGTGCAAGTTAGATGGATTGGCCATGATAAATTGCCCTTAGTGTACATAATTGCCCTTAGTGTTGGGTGGGGTTACTGGGTTATGGGATAGGGTGGAGGTGTTGACCTTGGGTAGGGTGCTCTTTCCAAGAGTCGGTGCAGACTGGATGGGCCGAGTGGCCTCCTTCTGCACTGTAAATTCTATAACTCACCTGTGATTTTCACAAATTGAGTGAGTGGGCAATTGCATGGCAGATGCAGTATAGTGTGGATAAATGTGAGGGAGCAAAAACAGGAAGACAGATTATTATCTGAATGGATAATAGATTGGGCGAAGGGAATGTGCAACAAGAACTTGTACACCAGTCACTGAAGGTAAGCATGCAGCTGCAGCAGGCGGTAAAGAAGGCAAATGGTGTTACCCTTCACAGCGAGAGGATTCGAGTACAGGAGCAGGGATGTGTTGCTGCAATTATACAGGGCCTTGGTGAGGCCACATTTGGAGTATTGTGTGCAGTTTTGGTCTCCTTCTCTGAGGAAGGATGCTCTTGCTCTCGAGGGAGTGCAGTGAAGGTTTACCAGACTGATTCCAGGGATGGCGGGACTGACGTATGAGGAGAGATTGACTTGGTTAAGATTATAAAATTTGCTGAAGTTCAGTGGAATGAGGGGGGGATCTTATTGAAACCTATAAAATTCAAACAGGCCCTGCCGCGGACAGCGGCCTGAGACCGGCGCTGCGCCAAACGCGCCGGCGCAAATGGCGCCGGTTCTCCGCACCTCGGAGAATCACGCGCTGGCATTGGGGCGCGTGGCGCGGTTGCGGCGATTCTCCGCTGGCATTGGGGCGGCGTGGCGCGGTTGCGGCGATTCTCCGGCCCGCCGTGGGCTGGGAGAATCGCGCCCATAGCTCTTGGGGCGAAAGGGATCAAAGGATTTGGGGGGAAAGCGGGAACACGTCACTGATTTGGACAATCAGCCATAATCATAATGAATGGTGTAGCAGGCTCGATGGGCCGAATGGCCGCCTCCTGCTCCTATTTTCTATGTTTCTATGTTCTGTCAGACAGCTTGTCCAACACCCAGTACAGGATGAACTGAAATTCTCTCTAGTTAAACCCCGGGAACGCCAAAATCATCTTCCCCATGGCATGTTTGGCACAGGGGCATTTAATCAGGCAGGAAGGTGCCAGGCCAGGGCCCTGCATCCTGTCAGTGGTGCGAGGCAATGCTCACCATTGGCCACCCTGCCTGTTTCACAGACTTGCGACATGGTACATCTTCCCAATAGGGACAAGAGCCTGACTGAGGTAGTTGCTTCAAACGGGTTTAGTTATTTATTTAACCTTTAATTAGCCCGGTGAGTCAATTGAGGACCAGTTCTCATTTACAATAACAACCTGGCCAAGAGGCTAACGACACAGCAAGAGAAACGACACAACAATACAATTCATTCAAACAGTAAAAACAAGAAATACAAGTTAGCAGTGAAAGAATTGACAGTTTAACAAGTACAAATATCAGTCAATAGAGCTTTGACCCTTCGGCGAAAGGTTAGGTGGGGTTACAGAGAGAGGACGGGGGAGTGGGCCGAGGCAGGGTGCTCTTTCAGACTCGATGGGCCGAATGGCCTCTTTCTGCACTGGAGTAGGGATTCTATGGTTTGAAATTATTTATGTCACGTTGGCTCTGCTACCTCCTTCCCCCAGAGTCCCCCAGTCAGAGGTCAAACCGCTGTGGCACTTTCACCACTCTCTCACACCGCATTGCTGTGACTGCCACACGGGGTCAGTGGGCTGGAAGTGGATCCTGGGGTGGGTCTGGTGAAATGACAACGCTGTCCAGCATGTGGTCAAGTTCCTCTTTGTTGGCTCCGTTAAGGGGGAATCATAGGTTCGTCCCGGGGAACATGGATGGGGGATTTCGGGGATGGTATAGAGCGGGCATTAGACAGCTGAAGGACCTGTTTATCGACGGAAGGTTTGCAAGCCTGGGGGAGTTGGAAGAGAAATTTGGGCTCCCCCCGGGAAACATGTTTAGATATCTGCAGGTAAAGGCATTTGCTAGACGGCAGGTGGAGGGATTCCCTGCGCTCCCCGCGAAGGGGGTGAGTGACAGGGTGCTCTCGGGGGTCTGGGTCGGGGAGGGGAAGATATCCGATATCTACAAGCTTATGCAGGAGAAGGAAGAGGCGTCAGTAGAGGAGCTGAAAACGAAGTGGGAGGGGGAACTGGGGGAACAGATCGAAGACGGGACATGGGCTGATGCCCTGGAGGGGGTAAATTCTTCCTCCTCGTGTGCGCGGCTTAGCCTCATCCAATTCAAGGTGCTGCACCGGGCCCACATGACTGGGACGAGGATGAGTAGGTTCTTTGGGGTGAAGATAGGTGTGTCAGGTGCTCGGGGAGTCCAGCGAACCATGCCCATATGTTCTGGGCATGCCCGGCATTGGAGGAGTTCTGGAAGGGGGTGGCGAGGACGGTGTCAAGGGTGGTGGGATCCAGGGTCAAGCCAGGATGGGGACTCGCGATCTTTGGGGTTGGGGTAGAGCCGGGAGTGCAGGAGGCGAAAGAGGCCGGTGTGCTGGCCTTTGCGTCCCTAGTAGCCCGGCGAAGGATTTTGCTACAGTGGAAGGACGCGAGGCCCCCAAGCGTGGAGACCTGGATCAATGACATGGCGGGCTTCATTAAGCTTGAGAAGGTTAAATTCGCCCTGAGAGGATCGGTGCAAGGGTTCTTTAAACGGTGGCAACCTTTCCTCGACTTTCTGGCTCAACGATAGGGTACTGGGACAGTAGCAGCAGCAACCCGGGGGGGGGTGGAGGGGGGGGGGGGGACGTTGATTATGTTAGCGTATTTTATTTAAATTTGATTTATCTAATTTTAATTTATGGTTAAGTTCTCTTGTTTGGCGGGGGTGGGGGGGTGGGGGAATGTGATACATGTGATGTTACGGTATGGGGGGAATTGTGGGTGTTATGGGGCTGTTAGTTGCATATTACTGCTTTTTGCTATACTTTTTGTTATATTTTCTGCAAAAAATTCCAATAAAAAAAAAAAGTTCCTCTTTGTCCTTTGGCAGTAAGGAATGCGGTACCCCCCCCCCCCCCCCCCCCGGGGGTAAATGAGCACACTGATATGGCCACTGGGAGCATTCATTATAGTACCATAGAATCCAAAGAATTTACTGTGCAAAAGGAGGCCATTCGGCCCATCGAGTCTGCACCGGCTCTTGGAAAGAGCACCCTACTTAAGGCCATGCCGTCACCCTATCCCCGTAACCCAGTAATGCCCCCTAATCCTTTGGACACTAAGGGATAATTTAGCCTGGCAAATCCACCTAACCTGCACATCTTTGGACTGTGGGAGGAAACCGGAGCACCCGGAGGAAACCCACGCAAGATACGGGGAGAACGTGCAGACTCCGCGCCGTCACCCAAAGCCAGAATTGAACCTGGGTCCCTGGAGCTGTGAGCAGCCGGGCTAACCACTGTGCCACCGAGCACCCCCCCCCACTGTGCCACCGAGCCCCCCCCCCCCCCCCGCTGTGCCACCGACCCCCCCCCCCCCCACTGTGCCACCTTTTAGTTTACCCAGTCTATGACCCTGTGGCCCAGCCCCATGGACAGTTGTGGGAATTCTGGCAGAGTTCGCCCCCTGCTGTTTGTATGGAGGACATTGAGGCCATCGGCCGGAGAATCCACGTTTCCGACCAAATCAGGGGCGGCGCCGCCTTTGTGATGCTCCGCCCCCTCCAGAGCCACGTATCGACGGACCCGAGACGCTGCCTGCCTACTTGTGCTTTTAAAAATGGTGAAACTGGCGTCGTGGCTGCTGGGGGAGAGAGAGAGAGAGGAGGTAGGACACGGAGAGGAGTGACTGTGGGCAGCCGAGCCAGACACGGGCCGGGCTGGCTGGCGAGGGGGGGTGGGGAAGCCATGCCAGGGCCGGGGGTGGGGTGCGGGGCATGACGGCGGATGGGCTGTGCGGCTGGGGTGGCCCCCATGGAACCCCACCCTACGCCGTACCTCCCACCACCCAAGCAGCCACCACCCGCCCACAGGGCATCAGGCGGCCCACCCAGGGCAATGCCCACTGTAGCCCCTATGGGGGCACTGGACGGGTCAATGGAATGTACCGCTGGCAACGGCAGCGCCAGCCGATGGAACCCGTGACAGCAGAGACGCGTGCCGGGGCCGGATTGCCCATGATGCCAGGCACCGATGGGGCCAGAGGTGTGGGGATGGGGAGGGCATGGGGGGGGCATATCCCGCAGTGCCAGTCAGAGCCACCGTATAGCACATTGGACATAGGTAGGAAAGGGGACAAGGATGTCAGGCAGGCCTTTAGGGAGCTAGGATGGAAGCTCAGAGCGAGAACAAACAGAGTTGTTATCTCTGGGTTGTTGCCCGTGCCACGTGATAGTGAGATGAGGAATAGGGAGAGAGAGCAATTAAACACGTGGCTACAGGGATGGTGCAGGCGGGAGGGATTCAGATTTCTGGATAACTGGGGCTCTTTCTGGGGAAGGTGGGACCTCTACAGACAGGATGGTCTACATCTGAACCTGAGGGGCACCAATATCCTGGGGGGGAGATTTGTTAGTGCTCTTTGGGGGGGTTTAAACTAATTCAGCAGAGGCATGGGAACCTGGATTGTAGTTTTGGGGTACGGGAGATTGAGAGTATAGAGGTCAGGAGCACAGATTTGACTTTGCAGGAGGGTGCCAGTGTTCAGGTAGGTGGTTTGAAGTGTGTCTACTTCAATGCCAGGAGTATACGAAATAAGGTAGGGGAACTGGCAGCATGGGTTGGTACCTGGGACTTCGACGTTGTGGCCATTTCAGAGACATGGATAGAGCAGGGACAGGAATGGTTGTTGCAGGTTCCGGGGTTTAGGTGTTTTAGTAAGCTCAGAGAAGGGGGCAAAAGAGGGGGAGGTGTGGCGCTGCTAGTCAAGGACAGTATTACGGTGGCGGAAAGGATGCTAGATGGGGACTCTTCTTCTGAGGTAGTATGGGTTGAGGTTAGAAACAGGAAAGGAGAGGTCACCCTGTTGGGAATTTTCTATAGGCCACCTAATAGTTCTAGGGATGTAGAGGAAAGGATGGCGAAGATGATTCTGGAAAAGAGCGAAAGTAACAGGGTAGTTGTTATGGGAGACTTTAACTTTCCAAATATTGACTGGAAAAGATATAGTTCGAGTACATTAGATGGGTCGTTCTTTGTACAATGTGTGCAGGAGGGTTTCCTGACACAATATGTTGACAGGCCAACAAGAGGCGAGGCCACATTGGATTTGGTTTTGGGTAATGAACCAGGCCAGGTGTTAGATCTGGAGGTAGGTGAGCACTTTGGAAACAGTGACCACAATTCGGTGACCTTTACGTTAGTGATGGAAAGGGATAAGTATACCCCGCAGGGCAAGAGTTATAGCTGGGGGAAGGGCAATTATGATGCCATTAGACATGACTTAGGATGTGTTGGTTGGAGAAGTAGGCTGCAAGGGTTGGGCACACTGGGAGCTTGTTCAAGGAACAGCTATTGCATGTTCTTGATAAGTACGTACCAGTCAGGCAGGGAGGAAGGGGTCGAGCGAGGGAACCGTGGTTTACCAAAAAAGTGGAATCTCTTGTTAAGAGGAAGAAGGAGGCCTATGTGAAGATGAGGCATGAAGTTTCAGTTGGGGCGCTTGATAGTTACAAGGAAGCAGGGAAGGATCTAAAGAGAGAGCTGAGACGAGCAAGGAGGGGACATGAGAAGTCTTTGGCAGATAGGATCAAGGAAAACCCAAAAGCTTTCTATAGGTATGTCAGGAATAAAAGAATGACTAGGGCCAGAGTAGGGCCAGTCAAGGACAGTGGTGGGAAGTTGTGTGTGGAGGCTGAGGAGATAAGCGAGATACTAAATGAATACTTTTTGTCAGTATTCACTCAAGAAAAAGATAATATTGTGGAGGAGAATGCTGAGACCCAGGCTATTAGAATAGATGGCATTGAGGTGCGTAGGGAAGAAGTGTTGGCAATTCTGGACAAGGTGAAAATAGATAAGTCCCCGGGGCCGGATGGGATTTATCCTAGGATTCTCTGGGAAGCCAGGGAAGAGACTGCTGAGCCTTTGGCTTTGATTTTTAGGTCATCATTGGCTACAGGAATAGTGCCAGAGGACTGGAGGATAGCAAATGTGGTCCCTTTGTTCAAGAAGGGGAGTAGAGATAACCCCGGTAACTATAGGCCGGTGAGCCTAACGTCTGTGGTGGGTAAAGTCTTGGAGAGGATTATAAAAGATACAATTTATAATCATCTAGATAGGAATAATATGATTAGGGACAGTCAGCATGGTTTTGTGAAGGGTAGGTCATGCCTCACAAACCTTATCGAGTTCTTTGAGAAGGTGACTGAACAGGTAGACGAGGGTAGAGCAGTTGATGTGGTGTATATGGATTTCAGTAAAGCGTTTGATAAGGTTCCCCACGGTCGTCTATTGCAGAAAATACGGAGGCTGGGGATTGAGGGTGATTTAGAGATGTGGATCAGAAATTGGCTAGTTGAAAGAAGACAGAGAGTGGTAGTTGATGGGAAATGTTCAGAATGGAGTTCAGTTACGAGTGGCGTATCACAAGGATCTGTTCTGGGGCTGTTGCTGTTTGTCATTTCTATAAATGACCTAGAGGAGGGCGCAGAAGGATGGGTGAGTAAATTTGCAGACGACACTAAAGTCGGTGGAGTTGTAGACAGTGCGGAAGGATGTTGCAGGTTACAGAGGGACATAGATAAGCTGCAGACCTGGGCTGAGAGGTGGCAAATGGAGTTTAATGTGGAGAAGTGTGAGGTGATTCACTTTGGAAATAATAACAGGAATGCGGAATATTTGGCTAATGGTAAAATTCTTGGTAGTGTGGATGAGCAGAGGGATCTCGGTGTCCATGTACATAGATCCCTGAAAGTTGCCACCCATGTTGATAGGGTTGTGAAGAAGGCCTATGGTGTGTTGGCCTTTATTGGTAGAGGGATTGAGTTCCGGAGCCATGAGGTCATGTTGCAGTTGTACAAAACTCTAGTACGGCCGCATTTGGAGTATTGCGTACAGTTCTGGTCGCCTCATTATAGGAAGGACGTGGAAGCTTTGGAACGGGTGCAGAGGAGATTTACCAGGATGTTGCCTGGTATGGAGGGAAAATCTTATGAGGAAAGGCTGATGGACTTGAGGTTGTTTTCGTTAGAGAGAAGAAGGTTAAGAGGTGACTTAATAGAGGCATACAAAATGATCAGAGGGTTAGATAGGGTGGACAGCGAGAGCCTTCTCCCGCGGATGGAGGTGGCTAGCACGAGGGGACATAGCCTTAAATTGAGGGGTAATAGATATAGGACAGAGGTCAGAGGTGGGTTTTTTACGCAAAGAGTGGTGAGGCCGTGGAATGCCCTACCTGCAACAGTAGTGAACTCGCCAACATTGAGGGCATTTAAAAATTTATTGGATAAGCATATGGATGATAAGGGCATAGTGTAGGTTAGATAGCCTTTAGTTTTTTTTCCATGTCGGTGCAACATCGAGGGCCGAAGGGCCTGTACTGCGCTGTATCGTTCTATGTTCTATGTTCTATGGACCTGGTTGGGCATAAGGGTGTACACCATGCTATCATGTCAGCTTTTGGCTGAGGAAGTCTATTTAACCGCCCCCGGCTGCGAAGGACCTGCCTGGCAACGGGCACTACAGGTATAAAGGAAGGAACTAACCTCCTGTTTCTGCTCTTTGCTAAAGAAACCTGAGGCTGCTTTGTACCTCAAAACTTTATCTTGTCATGTCTTCCAAAATCAACCTCTCAAGACCTTTGAACGGGCCGGGTAAGGAGAGTGACTGTCGAGTGGCGCCATCGCAGCCATGACCTCTTGATTATGCTCACGGTAGCACAGTGGCTAGCACTGTTGCTTCACAGCTCCAGGGTCCCAGGTTTGATTCCCGGCTTGGGTCACTGTCTGTGTGGAGTCTGCACGTTCTCCCCCCGTGTGCGTGGGTTTCCTACGGGTGCTCCGGTTTCCTCCCACAGTCCAAAGATGTGCAGATTAGGTGGATTGGCCATGATAAATTGCCCTTGGTGTCCAAAAAGGTGAGGTGGAGTTACTGGGTTACGGGCATAGGGTGGAGGCGTGGGCTTAAGTAGGGTGCTCTTTCCAAGGGCTAGTGCAGACTCGATGGGCCAAATGGCCTCCTTCTGCACTGTAAAATTCTATGAATCTATGATTTGGCAGTTTGTCGTTCCGACTAGGGTTTGTTCCAGTTATGAGCTATGGGCGCTCTGGTCAATGGCACCGTTGCCACCATGTTACATAGACTTGCGATGTGATGTATCTTATCTCAAGCGACAGGAGCCTGACTAAGTTACTTCAAACCAGTTTATTTACATTAAGTGCAATATACACAAGGTGGATTAAGGAGTAGGAACATCTACTCTGACTGCTAGGTCTCTAGGATGGAGGGCAGCACGGTAGCATTGTGGATAGTACAATCGCTTCACAGCTCCAGGGTCCCAGGTTCAATTCCCGGCTTGGGTCACTGTCTGTGCGGAGTCTGCACATCCTCCCCCTGTGTGCGTGGGTTTCCTCCGGGTGCTCCGGTTCCCTCCCACAGTCCAAAGATGTGCAGGTTAGATGGATTGGCCATGATAAATTGCCCTTAGTGTCCAAAATTGCCCTTAGTGTTGGGTGGGGTTACTGGGTTATGGGGATAGGGTGTTGACCTTGGGTAGGGTGCCCTTTCCAAGAGCCGGTGCAGACTCGATGGGCCAAATGGCCTCCTTCGGCACTGTAAATTCTATGATGATAAGGACATGACTGCTAATGTCACTGATTGAGTGTAGTCCTCAGCACTCGTCAGCACGCCTATATTATTAGCCCATTACACCACATCATCCCACCAACATCTGAGGCCATTAAGTGGCCAATTTGTGTTCTATTGGCGGAACCAAACTGAGCATCTGTGTGCAGATTATTGCTGAGTTAGTGCTGATCGACAGCACCTTTGATGACCCTTTCCATCACTTTACCAATGCTCAAGAGTATTGGGGCGGTAAATGGCCAGGTTGGATTTGTCCTGTTTCTTGTGTACAGGACACACCTGGACAATTTCCCACACATTGCCGGGGGAGATGCCAGGGTTGTCGCTGTACTGGAACAGCTTGGCTAGGGGCGTGGCAAGTTCTGAAACACAAGTCTTCAGGACTATTGCCGGAATATTGTCAGGGGCCCACCGCCTTTGCCGTGTCCGGTGCCTTCAGCCATTCCTTGATATCACGCGGGGTGAGTAGATGCGGCTGAAGGCTGACATGTTTGAAGCTGGGGACCTCCTGGAGGGGACCGAGATGGATCATCCACTCGGTACTTCTGGCTGGAGATTGTTGCGGATGCCTCAGCCTTGCCTTTTTGCACTGAGGTGCTGGGTTCCTCTATCACTGAGGATGGGGAGATTTGTGGAGCCTCCTCCTCCAGTGTGTTTACGATGTTGGGGCACAGCAGAGGGAGTTTCAATCGGCAGCTCACTTCATGGATTAAACCTCCATCTAACGTTTCTGGTGCTTACCCTCCGCCGGCGCTTGGAACTTGCCCTGTAGCTTTCCCAGCAAGTCTTAGTGTCTCGTGAGAAAGATATTAAAAGGAAAAGCTGGATAAATCTGTTCTGCAAAAGCCTTAACAGGAGGAATCTCCAAACCTTCCTACTATAAGCGTTGAGAATAGTTATATATAATGTACACATTTATTTCATATAAGTATGTGTAATTGTGTAAAAACATAAATCCTCAACCATATCTCGTGCTTGTTAGTTTTTGGAAAGTGGAATTAATGCATGGCCTCTTAAAGTAAACACATCTTTGTTAAGTAAAGAATAGGAGAGATTTGGTACCTGGCCAAGCAGCTGTGAGCACAGAATAAAAGTTGGTCACCTCTCAGCTAGAAGCTGAGGGTTATTTTTACTACTTTCTGGACCCACAGGATGCTATTGTTACATTTTGGAGATTTTAACCCTGCCTTCCCAAGTGAAACAGTGTGGGTCTTCTCTTCAATGTTCCCCTTATTTAAAATGCCCCGGCGGGGCCTGTCCCACTCGAGTCTTGAACTCGACCTTTCATTCCGCTGTTTTTTTTTTAGCAGCGGAACCCTGCCGACCGGCCATCAATAATTCAGGCGGCTAAACTGGAGGGAGAGCCGAGAAAGCGAAGCTGGAGAAGTCCTTTTGTCCGTTGAACCTGCTCCGCCATTCATTGGCACCTTCTACCTCGACTCCACCTTCCCGTGCTTTCCCCAATGCCCCTCTACCACCCGGAATTCTGTCAGCCCCTCCTTTGAGGGGCAGGTTTAGCTCACTGGGCTAAATCGCTGGCTTTTAAAGCAGACCAAGCAGGCCAGCAGCACGGTTCGATTCCCGTACCAGCCTCCCCGGACAGGCGACGGAATGTGGCGACTAGGGGCTTTTCACAGTAACTTCATTGAAGCCTACTCGTGACAATAAGCGATTTTCATTTCATTTTTTTCAGATGACTTATTTTCAGATAGCAATCCACTTCCCTTCTGAATACCTCGATTGACCCAACTCCACCACCCTCGCAGAAGTTTCTTCCGAACTCCTACCACCCTCTGGGTGAAAAGATTTTTTCCTCACATCACTCCTACTCCTTTTGACCACCATTTTGAATCTGGGCCCTCTAGTTCTTAAGGCTCATTGAGAGTGAACGGTTTCTTATTATTGATCCTGTGCGTATCGCTTAGGATCTGGAATAACTTTATTGAGTCTCGTCAGAGTCATAGTCATAGAATTGACAGTGCAGGAGGAGGCCATTCAGCCCATCGACTCTTCACCGGCCCTTGGAAAGAGCACCCTACCTAAGCCCACAACTCCACCCTATCCCCTCACGCCCACCTGTAACCCCACCGAATCTTTTTTGGACACTGGGGGAAATTTAGCACGGCCAATCCACCTAACCGGCACATCGTTGGACTGTGGGAGGAAACCGGAGCACCCGGAGGAAACCCACGGGGAGAAGGTGCAGACTCCGCACAGACAGTGACCCAAGTCGGGAATTGAACCCGGAGCTGTGAAGCAACTGCGCTAACCACTGTGCTACCGTGATGAGCGTCTCCTCTTATCCTTCTTTTCTCCAAGGGAAACAGACCCAGCCTCTCCAATCTACCTCACAGTTACAGCTCTTTATCCCTGGAATCACTAAATGGGTGACCCTTTTATTCTGAGACTGACCTCATAGATTCCCCCAAACAGAGGAGATTGTCTTTCATCATCTACCCTCTCTCTCGAGCTCCTTAAAGGTTTTCACATGTTTCAGTTACATCACCATTCATTCTTCTTAATTCCAGGAATGTATACCAACCCCCTCATCCCAGTCCAGTGAACCTCCGCTGTTCTCTCTCAAGGGCAAGTATATCCTTCCTTAGATAATGAGACCAGAACTGCACACACTGCTCCAGATGTGGCTTCACCAGTGCCCTGTGTAATTGCACCAAGCCTTCACTCTTAAACGTCAATCCCCATGCAACCAAAGCTAAATTACAATTTGCCTTCCTAATTGCTTGCTGTACCTGGACGTCAGCTTTCTGCGATTCAAGGACACCCAGGTCTCTCTCAGTCTAAACATTTCCCAGTCGCTCACAGTTAAAAAAGAAATTCTGCTTTCTAATTTTTCCTTCCAAAGTGGAAAACTTGATACTTCACCGCATTGCGTTCCATGTTTGAGAGCAAACTATTCAGGGATATAATTATTATAATCGCTTATTGTCGCAAGTAGGCTTCAGTGAAGTTACTGTGAAAAGCCCCTAGTTGCCGCATTCCGGCGCCTGTTCGGGGAGGCTGGTACGGGAATCGAACCGTGCTGCTGGCCTGACTTGGTCTGCTTTAAAAGCCAGCGATTTAGCCCAGTGTGCTAAACCAGTGGCGTTGTGGGCTTAGGTAGGGTGCTCTTTCCAAGGGCCGGTGAAGAGTTGATGGGCCGAATGGCCTCCTTCTGCTCAAGTAAATACTGCCCCCCCCCCTTAGGTGCAGAGACAGGAGAAACTATCATGGGGAATGAGGAAGCCATAGCGATGTTGAACAAATATGGGGCGAGATCTTCCGGCTGTTCTCGCTGGCGGGAGTTTCCGGTGGATCCAATGGGAAATCCCATTGACAGCGGCAGGACCAGATGATCCACCGCCAGCCATGAACATACACGTCACCGGGAGACCAGGGAATCACGCCCACTGTGTCTGCCTTCGCAGTCAAAAATACAAATGAATTTCTGGAAATAGAGGGTAATCATGGGGCTGTTAAGAGTGAGGATTTTAAAGTGATTACCCTCGCGGGGAAAAACTATTTTGAGAAACTTGAGGGACTAAAAGTGAACAGATGCCTGGGGCCTGGTGGCCTGAACCTCAGGATTCTCAACAAGTTAGCCATGATGTGGAGGTGCCGACGTTGGACTGGGGTGAGCACAGTAAGAAGTCTTACAACACCAGGTTAAAGTCCAACAGGTTTGTTTCAAACACTAACTTTCGGAGCAATGCTCCTTCCTCAGGTGAATGAAGAGGTTTGTTCCAGAAACATATATACAGACAAATTCAAAGATGTAAGACAATGCATTGAATGCGAGCATTAGCAGGTAATTGAATCTTTACAGATCCAGAGATGGGGGTAACCCCAGGTTAAAGAGGTGTGAGAAAGCCCGTGTTTGAAACAAACCTGTTGGACTTTAACCTGGTGTTGTAAAACTTCTTGCTAGGGTATTTTCAGGGCATTGACAGACTGTAACGAGAGGAATAGTATCAGTGCTGGAGCCTGAGCTATTTATAATCCATAATACTGACATAGACAAAGAGACAGAGAGTTATGTATACAAGTTCGATGACGATACAAAATTAGGTGAGAATGGAAACTGTGAGGAGGACACAAAGAGGCTGCAAAGAGGTATAGATAGGTTAAGTGTATAGGCTACAAGGTGGTTGATGGTGACACGGTAGCACAGTGGTTAGCACTCTTGATTCACAGCACGAGGGTCCCAGGTTCGATTCCCGGCTTGGGTCACTGTCTGTGAGGAGTTTGCACATTCTCCCTGTATCTGTGTGGGTTTCCTCCGGGTGCTCCGGTTTCCTTCTACAGGGCCTTGGAGCAGTGAGGGAGGGGAAACTGCATAAGGGGGCGCATGCATTCATGGTTGGGGCCTATAACTCCACTTCGCACTATGTAGCCGAGGATGGCTAAGTCCCAAAAGATATGCTGTTAGGTAATTTGGACATTCCGAATTCTCCCTCTGTGTAATCGAACAGGCGCCAGAGTTAAAGTAAGCCTACTTGTGACAATAAAGATTATTATGATATAATGTGGGGAAATGTGAGGTTATTAACTTTAGTGGTCGAGACGGCACGGTGGCGCAGTGGTTAGCACTGCTGCCTCATGGCACTGAGGACCCAGGTTTGATCCCGGCCCTGGGTTACTGTCCGTGTGGAGTTTGGACATTCTCCCTGTGTCTGCGTGGGTCTCACCCCCACAACCCAGAGATGTGCAGAGTAGGTGGATTGGCCACGCTAAATTGCCCCTTAATTGGGAAAAAGAATTGGGTACTCTAAATTTCTTTTTTTTAAAATTAACTTTAGTCATAAGAATGGAACATTGTTTTTAAAAGCATAAAAATTTTAAAAGCTGATGTTCAGCAAGATTTGAGCGTAGCCCTACAAGGGCCACAACAGGTTAGTATGGAGGTACGTCGAGCAATTAGGAAGATAAATGGAATGTCTGCCTTCATTGCAAGGGAACTGGAGTCCAAGAACAAAGAGGTTTTGCTGCAATGGTACGTAGCTTTGGTGAAACCAAGCCTGGAGTACTGGGTGCAATTTTGGTCTTCCTATCTGAGGAAGATCTCTGTGTATATCTAGAACATGAAATGAAATGAATGAAATGAAAATCGCTTATTGTCACGAGTAGGCTTCAATGAAGTTACTGTGAAAAGCCCCTAGTCATCACATTCCGGCGCCTGTCCGGGGAGGCTGGTACGGGAATCGAACCGTGCTGCTGGCCTGCCTTGGTCTGCTTTAAAAGCCAGCGATTTAGCCGAGTGAGCTAAACCAGCCCCTGTAATAGAGTAATACAGCACAGAACAGGCCCTTCGGCCCACGATGTTGTGCCAAACTTTTTGTCCTAGGTTAATCATAGATTATCATAGCATTTTGGACACTAAGGGCAGTTTATCATGGCCAATCCACCCAACCTGCACATCTTTGGACTGTGGGAGGAAACCGGAGCACCCGCAGGAAACCCACACACACACGGGGCGATGTGCAGACTCCGCACAGACAGTGACCCAAGCCGGAATCGAATCTGGGACCCTGGAGCTGTGAAGCAATTGTGCTAACCACTGTGCTGCCGTGGGTACTTTAGTGTCTCAAGAAGGCGGCAAACCACCACCTTCTTGAGGGCAATTGGGGATGCCAGAGAGGCCCGAATTCCATCAACAAGTCTTTTAAAAAGCTGCTCTGGTCAACCTCTGAGTCGGTTGGTGACTCGGTGGGTTGGAACCCTAGGAGGCAATAAGATAAAAATGTGCTCCATTAAGTTCTCTTGCAACCCTTTCCTTTGTGAGATGTAAAATGATGGTGAGAAAAAGGGCTGTCGCGCTAACGTTCTGGAATCATCTGGTCAGGTGACCAAGTCTGCCGGTCCCGCTGATTGGCTGTGGGAAGGCTGGGTGCCGTGGCGGGGGTGGGCTCCGGGGTGGAGGGGGGAAGTCGGGGGGAAGAGTGTGTCGGGTGGCAAGAATGGGGGTGGACTGGGTTGAAGCTGTGAGGTCATGCGATGATACCTCCAGGAAGGCATCCAACAAGAGTTGGCAACCCCTCGAGTTAACTGGTTAAAGCAGAGTGAGCCAAAGTGTTTGGACACTCTATATTATTGACGTGAGGTAATCTGACATCTGCTGCTTCTGTTAGTGCTTCACAAACTGCTGGTCCTGGCTGTTTGTTATTTACGATGTGAATGGAAACTTGATAACCCCGAATCCGGCACTTAGCAAAGATTAATCCAGGCATGATGCTGGGATGGCAGAACCCAACTCAGATTGGTCCCTCCCAAAACTGTTCCATCACAGAATAATACAGAACTGGTGGGGATGCTGCCCCCTGTAGGTTACCGTTTGCTTTCATGCCCTCTAACAATAACCAGTCTTCAATGTGTCACTTGCAGCAATGGCTCAGGACTATACAGCGACAAAGGAGGCCATTGGACCACTGCTAGCTCGTTGAAGGATCTATCCAATCAATTGTCACTCTCTACTCTTTCCCATTGACCTGGCAATTGTTTTCCTTTTCCGGGATTTAAATAATTTCTACATGAGCGACTACACATCCAGAAGTGCGTCATTGGCTGTAAAGTGCTGTGAGACACCTGGTGATTGTAGAAAGCGCTATATAAATGCAGGTCTTTCCTCGTTTGAAAGTTGCTATTGATCTGCCTCCACCATCTTTTCAGGCAGCGTGTTCCAGATTGTAACAGTAGGCCGCGTATAAAAAATAAATTCTCCTCATCTCCCTCTTGTTCTGTTTGCCAATTATGCCAAATTTGTGTTCTCTGGTCACTAACCTTCTTGTCAATGGCGGCGGTTTGTCCTTCCTGACTCTCTCACCAGTTTGAACATGGCTATTAAATCATGCCTTCTCCTTCTCAGCTCTGTGGGGAATAACTCCACCTTCTCTCATCCCTCCACGTAACTCAAGTCTCTCGTCCCTGTGGCCATTCTAGCCACTCCTCCATACATCCTCTCCAAGGACCTGACCACTCCTAAAGTGTGCTGTCTGCACTGGGTTCCAATCTTAAACCCCTATGAGCAGATAGGCTAGGGGGTTGGTCAGAGGTTAAATTCCAGTGTTCTGAATCGGGATCCAGCCCAGCCAGTACCTGCCCTCTTCCTGTTTTAAGGAAGTCAGGACAAAGGACGGGAAACCAATTCGGCCTAAGTTTGGTATTTAAATATTATAGTGAGGTCGCCTGATTCCATTTCAATAGCTACCCGTTAAGCCCACTCCAATGTGTACGTTTCCCCCAACCACACTTCCCCCAACCCCCCCCCCCCCATACCTCTGGGTCCCTCCTGACCACCACTGATCTCCCCGTAATCCTGTGATTGGGACCCTCTGTGGTATAAGGGTGTTTGTCACAGCGAGTTCTAACGTGGGATTGGATAACAGTGACAAGGGACCTGGGTCAGTCTGAGAGTGTGCAGAGGCCTGTGTAGAAGTAAACATGAGGCGGAATTCTCCGCTCCCCACACGGTGTGGGAGAATCGTGGGAGGTCCCCCCGACATTTTTGCGCCCCCCACCGGCGCCCCCCCGCATTTCCCCCCCCCCCCCCCCCCCCCCGCGCCCCCCCCCCCCCCCCCCCCCCCCCCCCCGGAAAAATCGGCGCTCGCCATTTATCACGGCGAACGGTGATTCTCCGAGCCCGATGGGCCGAGCGGCCGGCCCTTCACGCCCGTTTCACCACGGCGGCAACCACGCCTGGTCGCTGCATTCGTGAAACGGGCGCCAGATGCCCGTTTGGGGCATCCAGGGGCCCGATTGGGACGGGAGCACCGCGACTGTGCTCCGGAGGGGACAGGCCCGTGATCGGTGCCCACCGATTGTCGGGCCTGCGTCCAAAATGGACGCACTCTTTCCCCTCCGCCGCCCGGCAAGATCACGCCGCCACGTCTTGCCGGGCGGTGGTGGAGAAAGACGGCCACCGCGCATGCGTGGGTTTGCGTTGTCTCCGCGCTGATGTTGTAGGGGTTTGTTCAATAGGTCTCACTAAGAGGTTCAGAGGTTTGTGAGGTTGAATAGTTTTACTAGTAACACATAACTATTTGCATATGTACAGGATATAGCCCAGACTATGAGCTAACACCATGGGGCGTAATTCTCCGCCAGCTCCAGAAATCGCGGAGGCCATCGGGAATTCGGCCGAGGTTCACGACGACCTCGGGGCCCGCTCCCCGCACCTAGTTCACCCCCACCCGGGGGGCTAGGAGCGGGTCCCTGTTGTTCCCGGCTGCGACCTCGGCCGCCGGAAATGACGCCCAAACGGCGTTTCGCGGATGTCTGTGTGGACTCTGCACGTTCTCCCCGTGTCTGCGTAGGTTTCCTCCGGGTGCTCCGGTTTCCTCCCACAGTCCAAAGATGTGCAGGTTAGGTGGATTGGTCATGATAAATTGCCCCTTAGTGACCAAAAAAGTTAGGAGCGTTTATTGGGTTACGGGGACAGGGTGGCAGTGAGGGCTTAAGTGGGTCGGTGCAGACTCGATGGGCCGAATGGCCTCCTTCTGCACTGTATGTTCTATGTTCTAACACCCACCACCCTGACCCACAACACCCTCCCAATGATTAGGGTACTCACCCCACCATGATTGGGCCTACCCCTACCACTTCCTTCGTCTCATCAAATTTCTCCTCACCTCAGTCCTAAAAGGTTTATCCCTTATCCTCAAACCCCTTGTACGGGTCTCCCCCACCATTGAGAACGTATGACAGTCCCGCCATCTCAGAATTCAGCCTGGTAAACCTTCGCTGCACTCCCTCCATAGCAAGAACATCCTTCCTCAGATAAGGACACCTAAACTGCCCACAATACTCCAGGTGTGGCCTCACCAAGGCCCGACACAATTGCAGTAAAACATCTCTATTCCTATACTCAATTCCCTCGCTATGAAGGCCAATATACTATTTGCCTCCTTTACTGCCTGCTGCACCTGAGTGCTTACTTTCAGCGACTGATACACCAGGACACCAAGGTGTCGCTGAGTATCCACCTCTCTCAATTTACACCCATTCAAATAATAATCTACCTTCCTATTTTTGCTGTTGAAGCAGATAACCTCATATTTATTCACATTATACTGCATCTGCCCTGCATTTTCCCAATCACTCAGCCTGTCCAAATCCTGCTGAAGCATCTCTGCATCCTCCTCACAGCTCACCCTCCCACCCAACTTTGTAACATCTGCAAATCTGAAGACAGTACATTTAGCTCTCTCACCCAAATTATTAATATATAATGTGAACAGTTTGGGTCCTAGCACAGATCCCTGTGATATCCCACTAGTCACTGCCTGCCAATCAGAAAAAGACCTCTTTATTCTAACCTTTTGCTTCTTGTCCACTAACCAGCTTTCTATCCATCTCAAGACACTACCCATAATCCTACCTGCTTTAACTTTACATATTAAACTTAATATGTAACTTGTTGAAAACCTTCTGAAAGTCTAAATAAACCACATCCCCAGTTCTCCCTGGTCAATTCTTAGTTACATTTTCAGAGATGGAGTTAACAAATCAAACTATATTTGTAGTTTTCTCTTACACAACAGCATTGCCGGTGAACTTAGTGTGGCACCATGTACAGTGTTCTGATTTTTAAAAATTCATTTATGGGATGTGGGCTTCGCTGGTTAGGTCAGTGTTTATTGCCCATCCCTAGCTGCCCTTCAGAAGATGGTGGTGAGCTGCCTTCTTGAGCTGCTGCAGTCCCTGAGGTGTAGGTACACCCACTGTGCCATTAGGGATGGAGTTCCAGGATGTTCCCCAGTGACAGCGAAGGATCGGCGATATATTTCCAAGTCACGGTGGTGAGTGACTTGGAGGGGAACCTCCAGGTGGTGGGGTTCCCAGATATCTGCTGCTCTTGTCCTTCTAGATGGTAGTGGTCATGTGTTTGGATGGTGCTGTCGAAGGAGCCTTGGTGAGTTACTGCAGTGCATTTTGTAGCTGGTGCACACGGCTGCTACTGTTCGTCAATGGTGGAACATTTCAATGTTTCTGGAAGGCAGAGCAACCAAGCCGAGCTGCTTTGTCCTGGATCGTGTCGAGCTTCATGAGTGTTGTTGGAGCTGCACTCACCCACGCAAGTGGAGAGTATTCCATTACACTCCTGACTTGTGGACAAGCTTTGGGGGGGTCAGGAGGTGAGTTACTCGCTATAGCGATATTTGAAATTTGCTCACTGTTCTTGATAATGTTCCCTGGTCCTTTGATGGGTCGATAGAATGCTTTAATGATTGTACAAAACATTCGGCCAATCCAATCATTGCTGGATGATATGGGGCTGACTTGATGCGGTGCATACCGTTCCCTTTCAAGTAGTCTTCAAACTCCTGTGAAGTAAACTGGGTATCACTGACAATCTGCTCCAGTGTCCAAATCTTGCAAATATTTTGTCTAGTTTTTCAATGGTCTACTTAGTCGTCGTTGAGTTCATTATCGCGATTTCTGCCCATTTCAAACGTGCGTCCACAATCACTGAGAACATGTGACCTCCAGTGGACCAGCATAGTTGATGTGTATTCTCTGGCTTGGCAACGTCGGCCATTCTCACGGATGTAATGGTTGTAATGGTGGAGTGTTCCTTAGTTTACACAAGATTGCCATTGCCCAACTTTCCTGGCCACCAAAAATAACTGCGCGTCAATTCCTTCATCCTCACCACACCAGGATGTCCCTCATGCAGTTGGCCAAGGACTGTGCTACGCAAGCACGGAGGAATAATCACATGGATTCCGCACAATAGAACTCCATTCTGTACTGGCAACTCAAGTCTTTGCGTAATGTAGGTTTGAGGTCTGGATTCTTCTTATGAACATCTGACAGCGTTCCTTGCTGAACCAAGCCCTTTGCCTTCCCAATCACTGGATCGATTCTTGCTTATCTTTGAGGTAGAGATGAAGTCACAGGTAGATTATCCATGACTGAGAAACACAAAATATTCACAACATTTTCTTATGGGTCATGCTTGACTTGTGACGGCAATTGTGATAAAGCATCAACATTTGCATGTTGCTCGGACTTGCGATATTGGATATTGTAAATCAGGGCCGACAATACCAATAGCCATCTTTGCAATCGATTAGCTGCCAAATAAGGTATTATGTTTATACGGCCCAAAGATTGTAGTCAAGGGTTGATGATCCATCAGAAAGGGTAAAATGACGTCCATTAAGATAATGGTGGAACTATCTCACACCGAAAATGATGCTCATAGCTTCTTTTTCCAGCTGATTTCTGCACTAGTAAGAGTGTGTAAAGCCAATGCTTTCAGTCGTCTCTCTCCTGACGGCGCAATGTACGAGACGACCCCACCAACCCCATGGGGTGAGGCATCGCAAGCTAATTGCAACTTCATTTTGGATTATAATGGACCAACAGCTCTGACTTCAGTAAAGCTCCTTTCACTTCATTGCATGTAGTCTCACAATCTTCTGATCAGTGTCATGCCTGTTTGACACATAGCAATGTGTGTAAAGGTGTGTAAAAATGTGTCAATCGTGTTGTACATTTGGCACAAATTTACCATCATTGATCAATCCTAAAAACGACATTTTGAGGTTGTGGTGCTTCAAAGATTGCTGGCATCTTCTTACGTTCTTTATGGAAGCCGTGTTTGTCGATGACGTGACCTAGGGCACTTATGGATGACTTAAAAAAGCCACCCTTTTTTTTTTTGGAAATGTTTTTTTTCTTGGTTTTCATATTTTATATCCAACAAATGAAATGAAAATCGCTTATTGTCACAAGTAGGCTTCAAAATGAAGTTACTGTGAAAAGCCCCTAGTCGCCACATTCCGGCGCCTGTTCGGGGAGGCTGGTACGGGAATTGAACCCGCGCTGCTGGCCTGCCTTGGTCTGCTTTCAAAGCCAGCGATGTAGCCCTGTGCTAAACCAGCCCCACAAATTATAAATTATACATTATCAGGAAGAAAAAGTGCGAAAGCCAACACATTTATTATAAGCGAGCAGCTTCATAATAACAACTGTGATGTGGCCGTAGATGTTTTCTGAGCCCAGCGTGCCTTGGCAATATGATCCTTCTTACCACGGTTCCTGCATGTTGTTATAAACCTCACGTGACCCGGGGAACGACCCGATTACTCTGCCCATGAGCCTTGTGGAGTATGAGCTCCGCCCCTCAGCGGGCTTGTTAATTCCACAGAATAAAACCCCGGCCCAGGTAGGAGCCGGGGTTCCAGAATAGTCCCAGCTAGGACTTGGGCTGCTGCTTACATATGCTTTTCCTAAACCAAGGGTTGGGAATAAACCTTTATGTGGCTCGCCTTTCCAGAATCCTCCTTGACTACCATTGATGTACTCGATTTACTCCAGCATTCCGCCACTGGGCGTCTAACCTGTGTTCAGTGGTGACTTGGTTGCATCTTTGCAACCCTGTTCTTTGAGGTATCCATTTAGTGGATCTGTGCTCAATTCCCTGTCCATGGGCTTCTCTTGTTGCAAGCTCCATAGATGTGGCAAATCGCAACATCCACAGCAGACTTTAGAGTTACATCACTTGCAGTGAGCAACTTCCTCTGAATGGCTTCACTGTGTCATCCACAAACCAGCTTGTCTCGAAGAGTATCATCAAGTGTTGTACACAAACTGTAAAACGGTGTCACCTTCTTCCTGACTACGGCAGCGGAATCAAAATCTTTCTGCAGTCAATAATGGTTTATTGGAGAAAAATGGTCCTCTTAAGATTTTCATCAATTCACTGAAGGACTTGTCTCCTGGTTTTGATGGTTAAACAAGATTCTGTAGCAGCACAAACGTTTTATGGCTAACTGGTCTGAGGAACGTTGTGCCCTTTAGGTCCACTGGTGTCTGATTGGCTATTAAAACAATTGGAATCCTTCTTCATATGAATTCCATGCCTCATAATCCTCATCAAGCGCATCCACGATGCCCGTTTCTCCCACCATTTTGGATACCGGCTCTTACACTTCCTCCCTTCCGGCTGTGTTGGAAAGTATGGCAGAGTCAATCTCTTGAACAAGCAACTAGGAAATCTTTCCCTTTTATGCCTGAGAATTTTGACTTTTCTGCTGAGTAGCAGCCCATGCAGACTCGGCAGACTTCGAAATCCACGCCCCTGTCAGCCCGTGTGGCGTCGCCAGGTGCAGCCCAGACCCCATCCACTTCAACGCGAGCAAGTCTTTCCCGGCTGTCAGTCTTCAAACTCACAGTTGCGGTCAAAACTATTTTGTGAACCTTCACACCAGTGGCAGTGCTTTGCCTGCGAGTCCAGTACCGAGAATCAATCGTTGTTCCCGATGCCGTCCCTCAACTGGTCGACGAAGAGCTGGTTTAGCTCAATGGACTAGACAGCTGGTTTGTAATGCCGAACAAGGCCAGCAGCGCGGGTTCAATTCCCATACCAGCTTACCCAAACAGGCGCCGGAATGTGGCGGCTAGGGGCCTTTCACAGTAACTTCATACTTGTGACAATAAAAGATTATTATTTTAAAAATCTTCTCTCCGGCGATTTTTTTCCTGCCGCAATCCTCGTCGCCAGTTTGCACGCCTGTTATATTTCTTTGTTGCTGCAAAAGGGGGCTGGTTTAGCTCAGTGGGCTAAATCGCTGGCTTTTAAAGCAGACCAAGCAGGCCAGCAGCACGGTTTGATTCCCGTACCGGCCTCCCCGGACAGGCGCCGGAATGTGGCGACTAGGGGCTTTTCACAGTAACTTCATTGAAGCCTACTCGTGACAATAAGCGATTTTCATTTTCATTTTTCATTTCAGAAAAGGTTATGGAGGTGTCCACACTCTGGATTCTCGTAAAACCGGATGGGAGGTTTATTAAGGGCGTTGCTCAATACAATCAAGATGGCGATAGCTCAAAGCCCCGCGCGAACACTCTGCCGACAGCACGACGCATCATGTGACATAGAACCAGCAAGAATGTGTTCCCATATACATGACCGATCCATTGACTACCTTTGTGACTCGCCTGTGGCTAACTCCCCAAAAGGGATGAATCTAACGGATGCGGATACCGTTTGGGCCCATTAAAGGGGCCTTGGCTTGTCCTGTTCTGAGGGCTGGCAGCACAGGGTGCTACTGTGCCCCAAGAGCAAAATGCTGCATCAGGCGCAGGTGAAATGTGAGAAATGAAATGACAGCGCTGGAGAACTGGCGGCGGAGAAAAATAGGTCAACTGGGACCAATCTGGTAAAGGAGTTGAGAGAAACAGACGAGTTCATCAAGTACGGGGCCAGGAACTGGTTGATTTATTAACTGTTTTCTCCAGCAATGTAAGTTTATGTGCAGCCCTCAACAATTCTGCTCACCAAAGCGGCTTCAGACATTCTGCCTCCTTCCTTTCAAAAATGCCTTGTGTAAATTGTTTAAACACGAACCGTGACTATTACAAATGACGCACAGGCTGATTCACTTCTTCATGGGACTGGTGTCTTTATGAAGCATTGACCCCCCCCCCCCCCCCCCCCCCCAATGGCAATGTCTGGGATGGGCCCTGACCCCAGGGTTATGGTCAGCGTAGCTAGAATCATAGAATTTACAGTGTAGAAGGAGGCCATTCGGCCCATTGAGTCTGCACCAGCTCTTGGAAAGAGCACCCTACCCAAGCCCACACTTCCACCCTATCCCAATAACTCAGTAACCCCACCCAACACTAAAGGCAATTTGGACACTATGGGCAATTTATCTCGGCCAATCCACCTAACCTGCACATCTTTGGACTGTGGGAGGAAACCGGAGCACCCGGAGGAAACCCACGCACACACAGGGAGAACGTGCACACTTAGCGCAGACAGTGACCCAGAGGGGAATCGAATCTGGGACCCTGGAGCTGTGAAGCAATTGTGCTAACCACTATGCTACCGTGCTGCCCAGCTCGCTAGTACTGAAGCCAGGGCCTTCAAGGTTCGCCCGTACGCAGAGTAACAGGAGCTGAGCTGGCCTCTATTAGGGGCTTTATACAGGGGCTGTTTAGCACACTGGGCTAAATCACTGGGTTTTAAAGCAGACCAAGGCAGGCCAGCAGCACGGTTCAATTCCTGTACCAGCCTCCCCGAACAGGCGCCGGAATGTGGCGACTAGGGGCTTTTCACAGTAACTTCATTTGAAGCCTACTCGTGACAATAAGCGATTTTCATTTTCATTTAATTTCATTATAAATATTTAAACTTCAGTTAAAGAAGTTAACTATAAACAAATCGCAGTGGAGAAATATTTTCAAGATGCCCTGGTCCCAGTGGTTTGTGGATGTAAATAATCCTATTTATGCCTGGACCATGTATAGGAACATTAGAAATAGGAGGCAACAATTCAGCCTCTCGAGCCTGCCCTGATCACCAGTTAGACCTTGTCGGACCCGTATCTTGAAAAGAAATACTTTCATTTATATCACACCTTTCTTGACCCCAGGATATCCCAAAGCACTTCACAGCCAATTAAATACGTTTGAAGTCCAGTCACTGCGGTGACTCTCTCCAGATGCCGAGTAACCTTTAATACTGTGCCGAGCAGTATGTATCAATCTCCGTTTTGGAAGTTTCAATTGACTCCCAACGTCAGCTTCAACATCTTTTTGGGGGAAGAGAGTTCCAAATTTCTACAACTCTATATGAAGAAGTGCTTTTTGATGGCACCACCAGCACCATTTTCCCCCCACCCCCCACCCGCCGCCCACTGCCGCCCAACTCTAATTTACAGGTGGTCCCCCAAGTCCCTTCAGCCTCTGCTCCATCGCCACTAACTCCATCACTCTCCTTGGTAACTGCCGGGGACTAAACCAAGCGGCCCATGACCTTTGAGTTGTATTTGACCCCGAGATTATAGATCATAGAATTTACAGTGCAGAAGGAGGCCATTCGGCCCCTCGAGTCTGCACCAGCTCTTGGAAAGAGCACCCGACCCAAGGTCCACACCTCCACCCTATCCCCATAACCCAGTAACCCCACCCAACACCGAGGGCAATTTTGAACACGAAGGGCAATTTAGCATGGCCAATCCACCTAACCCGCACATCTTTGGACTGTGGGAGGAAACCGGAGCACCCGGAGGAAACCCACGCACACACGGGGAGGATGTGCAGACTCCGCACAGACAGTGACCCAAGCCGGGAATCGAACCTGGGACCCTGGAGCTGTGAAGCCATTGTGCTATCCACAATGCTACCGTGCTGCCCGAACATATAACCGCGTCACTGCCACCCAACTTTACCCCGTGCCTCAACCCAGCTTAAATCACTGCCTTTGTGACCTCAAGACTTGACAATTCTAACAGGAGTATAAAAACTGGCAAGTCATGCTACAGTTGTGTAGCACCTTGGCAAGGCCACACTTGGAATATTGCGCACAATTCTGGTCGCCACACTTCCAGAAGTTGGGAAGTATGTCTCCCGGGGTGTTTATCTGCTGTAACCTGTTTTGATACATGTTTGTAATAAAATACATTTTTTTAAAAAGAAGGATGTAGAGGCTTTTGGGAGGGCGCAGAGGAGGTTTACCAGGATGCTGTCTGGTCTGGAGGGTGTTAGCTATGTGGAGAGTCTGAATAGACTCGGACTGTTTTCATTAGAAAGACGGAGGTTGAGGGGTGACCTGATAGAGATCTACAAGATTATGAGGGGCATGGATAGAGTGGATGGGCAGGCACTCTTTCCCAGGGTGGAGGGGTCAGTCACCAGGGGGCATAGGTTTAAGGTCCGTGGGGCAAGGTTTAGAGGAGATGTGTGAGGCAGGTTCTTTTACACAGAGGGTGGTTTGTGCCTGGAGCACGTTGCCAGGTGAGGTTGTGGAAGCAGATACATTAACGGCGTTCAAAAGGCATCTTGACAAATACAAGGATAGGATGGGGATAGAGGGATACGGCACAAGAAAGTGCTGAGGGTTTTGACCGGTACAGACTTGGCGGGCCGAAGGGCCTGTTCCTGTGCTGTATTGTCCTTTGTTCTTTGTTAATATACCACTGGCTGATCTCCCACATTCTACTCTCCTTAATCTTGTGGTCATTCAAAGCTCTTCCTGTGCCTGCCCAAACTCACACCAAGTCCCATTCGCCATCTCATCTGGGCTCGCTGACCAACATTGACTCCTGGTCAAGCAACGCCTCGATTTTAAAATTCTCACCTTGTTTTCAAACCCCTCTCAGGGCCTCACCCCTCTCGATCTCTGTGATCTCAACCCTCCAGAGGTCTCCTCATTCTTCTGGATCTGGCTTCTTGTCCATCCCTGATTTTGATCATCACACCATCGGTGGCCGTGCCTTGAGCTGCTCAGTCCCTGAACTCTGCAATTCCCGTCCTCACATCTCCGTCTCCATTTCCTCCTCGAACACACCCCTTAAAACCTGCAAATGTTTGATCACCTGCCCAAATATCTCCTCAAATTTTGTTCGATAATCCCACTGCCGTGAACCACTTTTGGACATTTTAGTACAATATATTGATCTGAGTTACTTTCTACATTGTGGATTTCCACATTTATTATCAAATTGTTATGGTGTCTTAAGCTACTTTGACTGTTGGGGGTCTGATGAAAGAAGTGGTGCTGGTCTCAACAATTAAGTCAAAGTCGGCTTGCCAACCAATCAGCAGTCTTTATCCTGTAGTGTGAACTGTTGAGATCAATTGAAATTTGATATCCGTGCATTTGCCCTGTTGAGTGCAAGATGAAAAACTTCAGCAGCATGTTTCTTCTTTCAGCAATATGAAAAACAATCTACATAAGGAAGCTTGAAGGTGGCCTTTTTTTAAAAAAAAAGCTTAGCCAATACCCTGTGGATGTTAGTTTGCGAGACTTGTAGAAAGGATGAAGGATTACGCGGCACCCTCGCATCTTCTGAAACAAGGCACAAGTGGATTTGAAGCATTTTGTGCATTCTGCCATTTTTGCTGAGGCTCATCAGACAGGGACAGTCAGTTTGAAGAGCTACAGCTGTGGCCCATTACAGCAACATCTCAACAGAATTAAAGATTTCCTTAAACATACAGTAAATCCCAATTGCCACAAATGAAATATGCATTGGTGCGTAATTGCTGACAGTTTCTAGTCCTTGAGGCCCGATGCTAAATAAATAGAATTAGCAAGTAAATGGCAAGTAAGAACTGAAGATGATGAAAGTCTCCCTTGCATGGGGTTCTGGTGAATCCTGTGGATGACCGCATTTGGGTCTTAGATTTTTTTTCCCCCCCTCGTGAAGCAGACATGTTCGGTTCCCAAACGGCCCGTCAGCGCAAAAACAGCAAATGGGAGTCTCGAGAAATTAAATCAGGTTAGCCTCCGCTCCCCTCATACTGTGCTGGTAGTGCGAAGTAACCAATCACAGTGATGTGTTGGGCAGGCTGGGTCTATGTGGACTGCGTTTGATGCAGTGTAGAGAGAGACAGACTTCCAACACTTGATGAGATGCAACACAATTTTATTTAACATCTAACTATTTTACATGCTTAACTGTGGGTTGACACGATGCTGACTTGACTGGAGACCTGAGGCTAGCCTGACCAGACTATCTGACTACCACATGGTGTTTGCACTGGCTAGCTCACGAGCTCTGACTGTCTCAGAGGCTGGATCCCGAGAGAGCGGGAAAACTGGTGCCCTCTGGCTTTATGGTGGTTGTGTCCTGTCTGGTGATTGGCTGCTGTGTTCTGTGTGCTCACTGGTCATCCTGTGTGTCAATCACTGCCTGTCTGCACTCCATCATATACATGGATGTATATTATGACACACAGGAAAAACTCCTGCCTTGGACATGTTGGCTGCTGAGTCACTGTTCAGGTGTGCTGTGATGTAACCGTGTGTCGGCATAAATACATCAGCGGTTTCCCCGCGCAGCGACAATACAGGCAACACCGGCTTACCAGCCGGTAGCAACCCAGTTACCGAGGGCCCAGGATTTTCATCTCAGATTTTCAGTTATACATTGTGTTATATATAATAATAATTATCTTTATTACTGTCACAAGTAGGCTTACATTTTTAAAGAAAATAGCCAATTCATTTTATTCCCAATTAAGGGTCAATTTAGCGTGGCCAATCCACCTAGCCTGCACATCTTTGGGTTGTGGGGGTGAAACCCACACAGACACGGGGAGAATGTGCAAACTCCACACGGACAGTGACCCAGAGCCGGGGTCGAACCTGGGACCTCGGCGCCGTGAGGCAGCAATGCTAACCACTGCGCCACCAGCCTGCCCTGCAAGTAGGCTTACATTAACACTGCAATGGAGGTACTGTGAAAATCCCCTAAACGCCACATTCCGGCACCTGTTCGGGTAGACAGAGGGAGAATTCAGAATGTCCAATTCACCTAACAAGCTCGTCGTTCGGGACTTGTGGGAGGAAACCGGAGCACCCGGAGGAAACCCAGGCAGACACGGGGAGAACGTGCAGACACCGCACAGACAGTGACCCAAGCCAGGAATCTAACCCGGGGCCCTGGCGCTGTGAAGCAACAGTGCTAACCACTGTGCTACCACGCTGCACCTTTTGTCGATCTATAATACTCCAACTTCGATATTTATAAAGTGAATGCTGCTCTTTAGGTTGGTATCTGGAGTTGCATTAATGTTCCTGTGTTAAAATGGGGCCACAATGGATATGGAGGTCGTTTTGCAAATTGCTTTTACACCTTCAGATGGTTTTGAGCTTGGGAACAAAACAGGGGTTGTTTTCGTATTTTGTTTAATATTTTTTAATGTGGTGTTAGCCGGGGTAAATCTCGTTTATTTTTTAGGAAAGTGCCTTTGGTGCGCTGTTACTCTGGGACGCAGTTAACCAGCTCCACGATCAGACCTTGACAACATGTGAAATGGGAACCAGCTGTTCCAAATATGGTCCCATTCCTTGATCAGGAACCCATTTAGGTCAAAATGCTGCTCGGGGCTATTTGAAATGTTAACATATGTGGATTGACACACTGATTAAAAATAGATGATTTTTGTTTTCTGAACCAGTTAAACTGTTTTGGGGGGGAAAGTGTTGAAGGGGCCGGTAAGTATTCACACATTATCACCGTTGGAGGACCTTCACCCTGTTTGTTTGTACCCTGTAGTAGTATGACTAGGGGTATTACGGTACCGGGGAGTGTGAGCTGCCATTGGTACAGAGGGTTCGCTGCCCATTGGCCCGGGTATCATGTTCTCCATATTCCTATTAGCTAAGAGGAAGGTAGCTCCGCCTACGAGGCGGGGTATAAGAGCCCGTGTTTCCCAGCAGCCAGACCATTTCTGTACGTCTGCTGTCGGGCTCACTTCTTGCTGATTAAAGCCTTTCGTTTCGGACTTCACCTACGTTTTGTGTCCATTGATTGTGCATCATACCCGTTACATGGCATAAATGATGTCCCGTAGCCCATAAATCAAGCGTCTGGTTCCACAGCCGTAATGCCACTTATATCAAACCCTGAATTATCCCATTTCGATTGATTCATTCTTTCTCACCGCAACCCCTTCGGTTTCTAACCCCTGTCTTTTTTTTTTTAACTTGCTGCCTTTAGCTCCGCCGGTGCGTTCCAGATTGAAATCAATCTGCTCAAACCCACCAGAGGTACAAAATACTCCACAATCGTACGTTGCACTTAGCGGACTGACCTCTCCATTGCAAAGCAATACAAGGGTAGCACGGTAGCACAGTGGCTTCACAACGCCAGGGTCCCAGGTTCGATTCCCAGCTTGGGTCACCGTCTATGTGGAGTCTGCACGCACTCTGTGTAGGTTTCCTCCGGGTGCTCCGGTTTCCTTCCACAAGTCCTGAAAGACGTGCTGTTAGGTGAATTGGACATTCTGGATTCTCCCTCTGTGTACCCGAACAGGCGCCGGAATGTGGCGACTGGGGGATTTTCACAGTAACTTCATTGCAGTGTTAATGTAAGCCTACTTGTGACACTAAAAAAGATTATTATTATCACACGGACCAGCTGTCACAGGAGGGGAAATTGGTTTATTTTTAACATTGTGAATTGCGCATGTTGCGCACTGGAGCTGGAAGAGGCCATTCAGCCCCTCTGTACGAACACTCAGTCAGTTAGCTGATCTGTCACTTAGCAATGTCTACCTGCCTGGGTTCCGTAACCTTTGAAGCCCGTGTCTATCAGACTATCAGTCATAGCTTTGAACATTTCAAATGACCCCCAGACTCAGCAGCTCTTTGGGGTGGAGGTGGAGTTCCAGATTTCCATTCCACTTTGTGTGAAGAGATACTTCCTGTCATCCGCATTACTAAATAAGAACATAAGAACTAGGAGCTGGAGTAGGCCATCTGGCCCCTCAAGCCTACTCCGCCAAGATCACGGTTGATCTTTCTGTGGACTGGGTGCCACTTACTCGCCCGCTCACCCATAATGTTCAAAAAGCTTTCTATCTTTGCCTTAAAAACATTCAACTGTTTCACTGGGCAGGAAATTCCACAGATTTACAACCCTTTGGGTGAAGAAATGTCCTAGTTTTAGTGTTACGTTTGGTCCTGCTTGTTCTGCATCACTCCATTCCAGGTCATTTTACTCTATGCTATCAGGTTAAGAACGCAAAAAACACAAGAAATCAGAGCATCAGAAGGCTGAACCGCTCCTCGGGCCTACTCCACCATTCAATACTGATCTAACTCCACTTTCCAAATAATCTGTCTGCCTCGACCCCATCAAACCCCTCCGGTACCTTGCCTCGGTAAGATCGCCTCTCATTCTTCTAACCTCCATTGGATATCGACCAATTTACTCAGCCTCTCATCATAGGGCAGCCCTTAAATGAAGTTAAACGTAGAGCGGCACGGTGGTGCAGTGGTTAGCACTGCTACCTACGGCGCTGAGGACCCGGGTTCAATCCCTGTCCTGGGTCACTGTCAGTGTGGTGTTGGTACATTCTCCCCATGTCTGCGTGGGTTTCACCCCCACAACCCAAAGATGTGCAGGTTAGGTGGATTAGCCATGCTAAATTGCCCCCTAATTGGAAAAGAATAATTGGGTACTCTAAAAAAAATTTTTTATTAAGTTAAACATTCTCGTTAAACACCTCAACTAGATCAAGCCTAATTGTCTAAATTCAAGGGATTATAAGTTTAGACGACGAGGATGCTGCCTGGTTTGCAGGATAGGGTGCTATGTCTTTTCGTCCGACGTCATTTCGTCCAACGACACTTCGTCCACGTCTTTTGGTCCAACGTCTTTTTGTCCGCCCGTCTTTTGGTCCAACGTCACTTCGTCCAATTATCCAATTACAAATAGTTTAATTTAGTTTTTCAATGTTACTGCTCAAGGATCCTCTCCACCTATTTCGCCTCGAGGTTGAGTTCTGCATTTGTGCTGCTTGATCTCCAGACATTATTAAGATAAGCTGCAGGATATTCACCCATGTATGCTCCAGCGTGATGATAGCCATTGTATGGAATATTTGATCATTTCAGACCTGTAATGTCAGAACCCACTGCCAACCAGAGGTTTTAATCACTCGACGAAAATCGAGTTTAAATCTGCTTCTTTCAGAACTGCACTCATTGTCTAAATCCAATTAGACTCCCACTTATATCTGTGTCTGTCGGAATTGTAGAATATCAAATCATCTTGTCCTCTCCCCATTATTCTCTCTCGGGTACAGTTCTGGAAATCTAACTTTTAGGGAATTTCGGGAATTTACAATTTACATCAATTTTAAGTAATTCCAGGAATTTTAAGTAATAAGTAAACTTTTAGATTTTTTAACTGCATTTTTAGATTTTTTAACTTTTTAACTGCGTTTTTCAAATTGCATTTTACTTGCATTTTATCAATTACTTGCACTTTAGCAATTAAATTCACTTGCTGTATTGTACTTGCATTTTATCAATTAAATGGTTTTATACGGAGTTAATTTGTAATTGGATAATTGGACGAAGTGACGTTGGACCAAAAGACGGGCGGACAAAAAGACGTTGGACCAAAAGACGTGGACGAAGTGTCGTTGGACGAAGTGACGTCGGACAAAAAGACGCGACACGGCAGGATAGGTCTTATGTGGAAAGGTTGAGGGAGCTAGGGCTTTTCTCTTCGGAGCGGAAGAGGATGAGAGGCGACTTAATAGAGGTTTATAAGATGATGAGGGGGATAGATAGAGTGGACGTTCAGAGACTGTTTCCTCGGGTGGTTGTAGCTGTTACAAGGGGACATAACTATAAGGTTCAAGGGTGGGAGATATAGGAGGGATTTCCGAGGTAGGTTCTTTACTCAGAGAGTGATTAGGGTGTGGAATGGACTGCCTGCTGTGATAGTGGAGTCGGACACTTTGGGAACTTTCAAGCGGTTATTGGATAGGCACATGGAGCACACCAGAATGACAGGGAGTGGGATAGTTTGATCTTGGTTTCGGACAATGCTCGGCACAACATTGGGGGCCGAAGGGCCTGTTCTGTGCTGTACTGTTCTATGTTCTATGTAACCCATCATCATATTTTAGCTCTTTTAACCCTGATCGTTGTGTTTTGTGTATTTTTCTACAGAGGTTTAAATATTGAATATTTGCAGACAGAAGTTACAATGGGGGATATAAACATGTTCATCTGTTAATATATCCTATTGTCTAACTTTCAAAAGGTAGAGAATACATGATTATGGAGAAAGGAATGTTTTTTAAAAAAAAATTCCAATTAAGGGGCAATTTAGCGTGGCCAATCCACCTACCCTGCACAATCTTTAGGTTGTGCAGGTGAGGCCCACGCAGACACGGGGTGAATGTGTAAACTTCACATGGACAGGAGAGTGACCCGGGGCCGGGATCGAACCCGGGTCCTCGGCGCCACGAGGCAGCAGTGCTAACCACTGTGCCACCCTGGGAATGGAAAGTGTTGGTAGTCCGGTCACCATATGGGGCAGCAGAGTGAGGTGATGGAATGTTGGAGCTCATTGGCATATGGGTATGGCATAGCAGGATGGAGGTCAGTGCCCAGTATTGCCCACAGCTCATACACCTTGTTAATGCCAGGCACGCCCTCATGCGTAGGGAAGGTGGAGAGTGATCCATGGCCCACATTCACACATCTTCGAAGGACAGATGTTGAATGGCAGAGACCTGCGGAGAGATTTTCCTCCCCCCACCCCCCAAACCCCCCCCCCCCCCCCCCCCCCCCCCCCCCCCTTTCTGGACCCCTTTAGCCCAAAAGAGCACAGGTTACAAACAGGAAGACAAAACACCGGGGTCTTAACTCTGAACTGACGATTGAAAGAAAAATAAATGGCCAAAGTGTCAAAGGCGTCATTAACCTCTTCCCTCCACCCCGGGATAGTCCATTCGATTCCCTGTGAAAGCACAACATTTGTTCAACCTGGTCAAAGCTTTGATAATTAGCGGATCTTCACAGGGTTAAAGGGTCAGGAATAACAAAATAACTCTGCATGTGTCGGGAGGGAACCAGCAGGGGAAACATAACCGCCCAATGTACATCTCCCCCCCCCCCCCGCCCTGACCATCACCACACCACCGTGGTTATGTTGTCACTCCCTGTTGTATAATGAAAGTGTCCATTTGTCAAGCTGGTCCTCAATGCTGTTAGAAGTGCAGCTGTCTATTCCCACAGGAACGAAAGCCAGTACCAGATCAGAAAGGGGATATTAAACAAAGAGTTTGACTGTTTCAATCGCCCCCCCCCCCCCCCTTTGAGGAACAAAATGCGATATTTTTGGCGGCAGCTGCTGGCCTTGCCCTGAAGTAAAGCTGCTATCTGAATGTGACGCTACTCGTGTGTTTGGGCAAGCAAAGTTCATCTTTCCCTGTAGCAAATGGCTTCAACAATCCTCCATGGATACGTGTATTGATGAAAAGCAAGACGTGCAGGTGTAACGTCTTTCACAAGCTCGGGTCGCATTGAAGTGCTTTGCCGCAAACAAAATAGCTTTCGAAAGGCTGGTGCAATGTAGGAATGAATGCACAGCAAGATCCCACTAACAGCCGTGTGATGATGACCCAGTTCTTTCAGTGCTGTTCATTGACAAATACATATTGGCCAGCACAGAATCGAAGGAGCTCTGCTTCAAAATAGCACCTTGGAATGATTTACATTCATCCTGGGAGGGCAGGTAGCAGCCCTGTTTAACATCTCGTCCCAAGGACCTTACCTCCAACGGGTGCAGCACGCCCCCCCACAGTGGTTGTACTTCAGTGTTGGCCTTGACCGTGTTCCCAGGTCTCTGGTGTGGGGCTTGTTGCCAATCGCCACCAGAGTCACCAATAATGTTGCCAATTAATAATGATGCACTTAAGAGTTGCCAGGTATCAAATGATACCACCCCAAGGCTTTACCGGATATCGATCAAAGGACCACACAACCAGTTAGTCAGTTCAAGTTCAAAGATGGTTTATTTACACACAGGGATTACTGCGACATGCAACACAAAACACTACTTGTTAAACTACACCTAACAACTACAATGACCTATACTTAACGTCAGGGCAACGGGCTCTATGCAAATGGACAAGGCCTTTGTCCGGATCTTGCGTGGCTGGGTGGAAGAAGTGGCTCTGTTTCTGCTGGGCTCATCCGTCTGGTAGCGATCGTTAGTCTTGAACTTGTCTGTCTGGTCGTTTTGCTGCAGTTGGGTTGGCATAGGCCGGATCCAAGAGAGACCGAGCACGTGGCTGTGTCTCTTCTTATCCCTCTGGGATTTCGCGCTGTTTGGGGTGGTCCTTAACTTGGACCCAATAATTCGACAGGCTTCGATCACTGCCTTCGATTTTGGCCAATAAAGGGGCGGGTGCCTTGACGGCTGGGACTGTCCTTAGGGGTCATTGACCTTGGCTGTTTGGGCTCCCTGAGTAAAGGGAGTGGCGCCGATCAGTCTGTATCTGTATCGGTTACCTGAGTACAGTCCTTTCGTTAAAAGTTGGATTGGAGGGAGAGAGCAGCCGGCAGTGTCAATTTCAGCGGCCGGCTGATTGTTTCAGTGAGAGAGCAGCTTCCCTCTCTGGATCAAAGTGAGCCGGCCGCTGAAATTGACACTGCCGGCTGCTCTCTCCCTCCAATCCAACTTTTAAGTTTCAATGTTTCTGATTGGAGGGAGAGAGCAGCCGGCAGTGTCAACTTCAGCAGCCGGCTGATTGTTTCAGTGAGAGAGCAGCTTCCCTCTCCGGATCAAAGTGAGCCGGCCGCTGAAATTGACACTGCCGGCTGCTCTCTCCCTCCAATCAGCCGGCAGTGTCAATTTCAGCGGCCGGCTCACTTTGATCCGGAGAGGGAAGCTGACAGTTGGGGTCCATAAGCCCCCCCGCCGTATATCGCGAACCACGGTATTGCGGAGCGCGGTATAACGGGGGACTACTGTATAGGCCTTCTTCACGGCTCTATCCACTTGAGTGGCAACCTTCAGAGATCTGTGCACTTGAACCCCAAGATCTCTCTGTTCCTCCACATTCCTCAGAACCCTGCCATTGATCCTGTAATCCGCATTCAAATTTTTCCTACCAAAATGAATCACATCGCACTTATCAGGGTTAAACTCAATCTGCCATTTTTCGGCCCAGCTCTGCATCCTATCAATGTCTCTTTGCAGCCTACAACAGCCCTCCACCTCATCCACTACTCCACCAATCTTGGTGTCATCAGCAAATTTACTGACCCACCCTTCAGCCCCCTCCTCCAAGTCATTAATAAAAATCACAAATAGCGGAAGACCCAGCACTGATCACTGTGGTACACCGCTGGTAACTGGTCTCCAGTTTGAAAATGTTCCATCCACCACCACCCTCTGTCTTCTATGTGATAGCCAGTTACTTATCCAATTGGCCAAATTTCCCTCTATCCCACACCTCCTTACTTTCTTCATGAACCCTCCATGGGGAAGCTTATCAAACGCCTTACTAAAATCCATGTATATGACATCAACTGCTCTACCTTCATCTACACACTTAGTTACCACCTCAAAGAATTCAATCAAATTTGTGACGCAAGACTTACCCTTCATGAATCCGTGTTGACTATCCCGGATTAAGCTGCATCTTTCCAAATGGTCATAAATCCTATCCTTCAGGACATTTTCCATTAACGTATCGACCACCGAAGTAAGACTAACCGGCCTATAATTACCAGGGTCATTCCTATTCCCTTTCTTGAACAGAGAAACAACATTCGCCACTCTCCAGTCCTCTGGCACTAACCCTGTGGACAGTGAGGACCCAAAGATCAAAGCCAAAGGCTCTGCAATCTCATCCCTTGCCTCCCAAAGAATCCTTGGATATATCCCATCTGGCCCAGAGGACTTGTGGACGCTAAGGTTTTTCAAAATTGCTAATACATCCTTCCTCAGAACATCTACCTCCTCCAGCCAACCCGCCTGTATCACACTCTCATCCTCAAAAACATGGCCCCTCTCCTTGGTGAACACTGAAGAAAAGTATTCATTCAACGTCTCTCCTATTTCTTCTGACTCCATGCACAAGTTCCCACTACTGTCCTTGACCGGCCCTAACCTCACCCTGATCATTCTTTTATTTCTCACATAAGATAAAAAGCCTTGGGGTTTTCCTTGATCCGACTCGCCAAGGACTTCTCATGTCCCTTCCTAGCTCTCCTAAGCCCTTTTTTTTAGCTCATTCCTTGCTACCGATCAAGGACACGCAGTATTTGTTCCTTGAACAAGCTCCACATTTCATTTGTGCCTTTCCCTGACAGTTTCTGTTTCCATCTTATGCTCCCTAATTCTTGCTTAATTGCATCATAATTACCCCTCCCCCAATCATAAACATTGCCCTGCCATATGGCTCTATCCCTCTCCATTGCAATAGTGAAAGACACCGAATTGTGGTCACTATCTCCAAAGTGCTTTCCCACAAACAAATCTAACACTTGGCCCAGTACCAAATCCAATGTGCCCTTCCCTCTTGTCGACCTATCCACATATTGTGTCAGGAAACCCTCCTGCACACACTGTACAAAAACTGCCCCATCCGAGCTGTTCGACCTATAGAGGTTCCAATCAATATTAGGAAAGTTAAAGTCGCCTATGACAACTCCCCTGAGACCTCCACACCTATCCATAATCTGTTTTGCAATTTCTTCCTCCATATCTCTATGACTATTTGGGGGCCTATAGAAAACTCCTAACAACGTGACTGCTCCTTTCCTATTTCTAACTTCGGCCCATATTACCTCAGTAGGCAGATCCCCCTCGAACTGCCTTTCTGCAGCCGTTAAACTATCCTTGATTAACAATGCTACCCCTCCACCTCTTTTACCACCTTCCCTACTCTTACTGAAACATCTATACCCCGGAACTTCCAACAACCATTCCTGTCCCTGTTCTAACCATGTCTCCGTAATGGCCACAACATCGTAGTCCCAAGTACCAATCCACGCTCCACGTTCACCTACCTTATTCCGGATGCTCCTTGCATTGAAGTAGACACACTTCAACCCACCTTCCTGTCTGCCGATACACTCCTGTGACCTCCTCAGTACCTCACTACTCTCAACACTGGCTTGTGGACTACAGATTGTTTTCCCAACCTCCTGACAAATTAGTTTAACCCCCCCCCCCCCCCCCCCCCCCCCCCTCCCCCCGCCCCCGAAGAGTCGTAGCAAATTTCCCTCCCAGGATATTGGTGCCCCTCTGGTTCAGGTTCAAACCGTCTTGTCTGTACAGGTCCCACCTTCCCCAGAATGTGCTCCAATTATCCACGTACCTGAAACCCTCCCTCCTACACCATCCCTGCAGCCATGCTAAATTGCCCCTTAATTGGAAAAAATTAATTGGGCACTAAATTATATTTTAAAAGTTTTTAAAAATAGTAACTGTCCCCTCATCAGAGTTGGATTCTGCGTTGAATCTAAGTCTGACATACATTCTGGCTGTGCGTTTAAAGTGTCTGTTAATCAGGTGCAAGTTACTCCATACACGTCACTGCTGTCAATAAACATCCCAGAATTGTTACGGTGCAGAAGGAAGCTCCACACTGACTCTCCAAACGAGCACCGTGACTTAGTGCCTTTCCCCACACCCCTGCGTATTGTTTCTGTTCAAATAATCATCCAATGCCCCCCTGGAATGCCTCGATTAAACCAGCCTCCAACACATTTCCAGGCCGTGCATTCCAGACCCAAGCCACTGGCTGTGTGAAAAAGCTTTTTCTGACGTGACATTTGCTTCTTTCGCGAATCACTTTAAATCTGTGCCCTCTCGCTCTTGATCCTTTTACGAGCGGGAACAGTTTCTCCCCGTCTACTCTGTCCCGCCCCTTCATGGTTTTGAACATCTCTATCAAACCAGCCCTCAGCTTTCCCTTCTCCAAGGAGAACAGTCACAACCTCTCCAATCTATCATCGTAACTGCAAGTTTCTCATCCCTGCAACCATTCTTGCAAACCTCGGGAAATTAATTCCTTAATTGAAGCCAAATAAACTGAAAATAACTCAGTTCATAATCTGTACTAAAAGCAATATCGATCAATTAAATAAACCATTTCAATTTTCAGTCCCTGTAATCCAATGAAGTTCATGGCAGGGATTCTCGGAGCCTCTGTACCGCAATTGCGCCCGACACGGGGGTGGAGAATGGGGCGGCGCAGCTGCGACACCTTCCCGCGATTCTCCGGAGACAGGAAAATCGCCGCCGGTCGTGCGTGCGCGGTCGACGCGGCGCCAGTCAGGGGCCGTTGAAAGAGGCCCCCGCGGCGATTCTCCGTGGACGACTGGCCAAGTTCCCGTCGGCGTGGCTCATGTATGGTTCCACCCGGCGGGAGCTGGCCGTCCTGGTTGTGGGGGGGGGGGGGGGGGTAGAGGGATCCATCACTGGAGATGGGGGTGGCCTCCACGACGGCCAGACCAACGATCGGGGGCCACCAATCGGCGAGCGCACGCAATCTGGGGGGGGGGGGAACCTACTTCTTCAGCGCTGACCACTGTGTGGGTCTGCCATGTTGCGCGGGGCCGGCGCCACAGGCGGCCGCTGTGTGCGTGCGCGGACCCGCGGCCGGAAGCGCAGGGCAACGTATTGGCAGCCGGAGCTGCCCCCTTAAAAATGGAGAATCACCCCAAACTTCCTATTAAAAAGTCCAGAGTGATTCGCGCCCATTTTCTCGCGGACGTGGGGACATAGCTCCATTATTGGAGAACCGCGCCCCATTTTTGAAGAAGATATGCCTGTCTTTCCTGAAGGGATTTTGATCTATACCTGATTTGTGAAAATTATTTGGGGATAACATACATTTTTCCCATTAGTTTCCCTTCTATGATGTGCAGAAATTGTTTAAATTACTGACAAAATCAGGATTTTACAATCCAATTTTTTTCTCGAAAACTTAAAGTGAATAGTTTCACACAAGTCTCAATTCCGATTGTAAGCATGAATCAGCTGTAAAATATTCTGGACATGTTTACAGCAATGGACAAAGATTAGCGCATGGAATTATACAGAGCACTGCCGAGACCACATCTCGAATACCGTGTGCAGTTTCAGTCTCCTTACTTAAGGGGTTGGTTTAGCTCACTCGGCTAAATCGCCGGCTTTTAAAGCAGGCCAGCAGCGTGGTTCGATTCCCGTACCAGCCTCCCCGGACAGACGCCGGAATAGAACATAGAACAGTACAGCACAGAACAGGCCCTTCGACCCTCGATGTTGTGCCGAGCAATGATCACCCTACTCAAACCCACGTATCCACCCTATATCCGTAACCCAACAACCCCCCCCCTTAACCTTACTTTTTAGGACACTACGGGCAATTTAGCATGGCCAATCCACCTAACCCGCACATCTTTGTACTGTGGGAGGAAACCGGAGCACCCGGAGGAAACCCACGCACACACGGGGAGGACGTGCAGACTCCGCACAGACAGTGACCCAGCCGGGAATCGAACCTGGGACCCTGGAGCTGTGAAGCATTTATGCTAACCACCATGCTACCGTGCTGCTAATGTAGCGACTAGGGGCTTTTCACAGTAACTTAATTGAAGCCTACTCATGACAATAAGTGATTTTCATTTCATTTCATTTCATTAATTAGGGGCAGCACGGGTAGCATTGTGGATAGCACAATTGCTTCACAGCTCCAGGGTCCCAGGTTCGATTCCGGCTTGGGTCACTGTCTGTGTGGAGTCTGCACATCCTCCCCATGTGTGTGTGGGTTTCCTCCGGTTTCCTCCCACAGTCCAAAGATGTGCAGGTTAGGTGGATTGGACATGATAAATTGCCCTTAGTGTCCAAAATTGCCCTTAGTGTTGGGTGGGGTTACTGAGTTGTGGGGATAGGGTGGAGGTGTTAACCTTGGGTAGGGTGCTCTTTCCAGGAGCCGGTGCAGACTCGATGGGCCGAATGGCCTCCTTCTGCACTGTAAATTCTATGATCTATGATTAAGGAAGAATGTTAATACATTCGAAGTAGTTCAGAGAAGCTTTACCAGATTGATACCTGAAGTGAGCAGGTTGTCTCACGATCAAGGTATAATCAGACTGGGCTTGTTTCCACTGGAGTTTCGGAGAGTGAGGGGTGACTTGATTGAAGTTTAGAAGATCCTGAACAGTCTTGACAAGGTGGGCGCGGAAAGAATGTTTCCCCTTGTGGGCGAGTGCAGAACTTGGGGGGGTGGGGCACTGTTTTAAAATCAGGGGTCATCCCTTTAAGACAAAGGAGAATATTTTTTCTCCCAGAGGGCTGTTCGACTATGGAACTCTCTCCCGCAGAAGGCGGTGGAAGCAGATCATTGAATATTTTTAAGGCAGAGTCTTGTTAATCGGGGAATGCGGAACTGTAAACGCAAACAGATCACCCATGACAGCTGGAACAGGTCCGAGAGGCTGAATGGCCTCCGTTTCCTCCTATTTCATTTGTTTGAATGCTCGTATGAATTTGACGGATTTAAAATTAAACAAACCACGCAAAATATTATATTATAAATATCATTTCAGATATGATTTCCAGCATCTGCAGAGTTTTTGCTCTTATTTTAGTGCAAAATATCTCCTCACTGAGAATGACACACAATCAAACAAACCCTTTCAACAGTCGCTTCATATAATCCCAATGAATGGCAAAGTCGAAGAATATTCCTGTTTTCTAATAAGTGAATTTGTTCAGCGCCGGGATTTGTGAAAAGATTTATGGAGTGAAATGTAATTTGTGCCTCTCACAGTTCTTTGATTTTCAAGACACATTCTTCAAAGTAAGAATATCAGGCATTTAGTCTCCAATCACTTCTCCAAAATAAAAGAAAATGGCTGACGGGACCGTATATATTGGGCGCGATTCTCCGGCCCCCACGACGTGTCGGAGAATAGCGGGAGGGCCTTCCCAACATTTTTCCCGACCTCCCGCTATTCTCCCCCCCCCCCCTCCCCACGGCCGCCCCACGACACGAATCGCTGCTCGCCGTTTCTTTACGGCGAACAGCGATTCTCCCCTGGCCGATGGGCCGAGTTCCCAGGCCTTTCCGGCTGTTTTCACGAATTTAAACACACCTGCTCTCACCATTCGTGAAAACGGCCGTAAAGTGCCGTTCTGCACAACCATGCCACCATGCCAAGGGTGGCATGGGCCCGCGAGCGATGGGCACCGATCGTGGGCAGCGGGTCCGATTCCCGCGCACTCTTTGTCCCTCCGCCGCCCCGCAGGATCAGTCCGCGGGGCGGCTGAGGGGCATGACGGACCGCGCATGCGCGGGTTTGACGCATATGCGCGATGACGTCATCCGCGCATGCGTGGGTTGGAGCCCTCCAACCCGCGCATGTGCGGCTGACGTCATCGTGCGCATCAGCCGCCGTGAGTCTTGGCCGTGAATCGGGTCCCGGGAGGGGGCGCGGAGGCTGCCGTGAAACACGGCCGGTTTCACGGCAGCCTTTACGACTCTCCGCATTTGCGGAGAATCGCGCCCATTGATTGTGTACGGTACCTGATAACTTACAGGGATGTTTCCCTTTCAGTAAACCTAACAGTCAGGGTAGCACAGTGGTTAGCACAATTGATTCACAGTTCCAGGGTCCCAGGTTCAATTCCCGGTTTGGGTCACTCTCTGTGCGGAGTCTGCACGTTCTCCCCGTGTCTGCGTGGGTTTCCTCCGGGTGCTCCGGTTTCCTCCCACAGTCCAAAGATGTGCAGGTTAGGTGGATTGGTCATGCAAAATTGCCCTTAGCGTCCAAAATTGCCCTTCGTGTTGGGTGGGGTTACTGGGTTATGGGGATAGGGTGGAGGTGTGGGCTTGGGTAGGGCGCTCTTTCCAAGAGCCGGTGCAGACTCGATGGGCCGAATGGCCTCCTTCTGCACTATAAATTCTATGAAAAAATATGCGATTGATATTTAGAGATTAATTTTTTAGGGACCCTGGAAATGAAACCCCAACTCTAAGCTCCCCATCAAATCTTGGGGGGGGGGGGAGCATAGTGATGCTGCTGATGCCTTGGAGGGGAAAGGAGAGGAGGTTACATCCATCAACAGCCCCCTTTTAACATTCCCCCACCCCCACCCAACACAAAAACGTCTGGCCACCTGCGGATGCTTCCTCCCACCTCTACCCCTCCTCCCCTTCAGCACCCCCACTCTGCCCCCCACCCCACCGTCTCAACTGCCTCAGACCCTCACTGCTTACCTGGTCCAGCACATCTGGGGCTGAAGCTCTGGGGATTGCTTGCAGTTCCAGTTCTGGCCACTGTAGCTTCTGGCGCTGCTTAGGCTGGATTGGATTTTGTTGATTGTCACGTGCACCGAGGTAGAGTGAAAAATATTTTTCTGCGAGCTGCTCAACAGATCATTAAGTACATGAAAAGAAAAGAAAATACATAATAGGGCAACACAAGGTACACAATATAACTACATAACACCGTCATCGGGTGAAGCATACAGGGGTGTAGTGTTAATCAGGTCAGCCCACAAGAGGGTCGTTTACGAGTCTGGTGACAGCGGGGAAGAAGCTGTTTTTGAGTCTGTTTGTGCGTGTTCTCAAACTTCTGTATCTCCTGCCCGATGGAAGAAGTTGGAAGAGTGAGTAAGTCAGGTGGGAGGGGTCTTTGATTATGCTGAACGCTTTCATAGAACATAAATCATACAGTGCAGAAGGAGGCCATTTGGCCCATCGAGTCTGCACTGACCCACTTAAGCCCTCACTTGCACCCTATCCCCATAACCCAATAACCCCATCTAACCTTTTTGGACATTAAGGGCAATTTAGCATGTCCAATCCACCTCATCGGCACATCTTTGGACTGTGGGAGGAAACCGGAGCAGCCGGAGGAAACCCACGCAGACACGGGGAGAATGTGCAGACTCCGCACAGAAAGTGACCCAGCGGGGAATCGAAACTGGGACCCTGGTGCTGTGAAGCCATAGTGCTAACCACTGTGCTACTGTGCTGCCCACTAGTTTCCCCAGGCAGCGGGAGGTGTAGGTGGAGTCAATGGATGGGAGGCAGGTTTGTGTGATGGACTGGGCGGTGTTCACGACTCTCTGTAATTTCTTGCGGTCCTGGGCCGAGCAGTTGCCATACCGGGCTGTGATGCAGCCAGATAGGATGCTTTCTATGGTGCGTCTGTAAATCTGGTACGTCAGAGATCTGGCAGAGCTCTGAGGTGCAGCCTCCCCCTGAGCAAGGGGCAGGAGTTCCGTCTCCCGTCTATTTACTCTCCTCGGAGCTGCAGGGCAGGCTGTATCCGAGGCAATGTGTTCACTGCTGACTCCTGGCATGGTGGGGGAAGCAAAACTTTGTCATCCGGAAAATCCTGGTCCGTGTAAAAATGGCGCATGCATGCAATATTTGATGAGGAACTTAAACGCCCTTCTGGGAACAGCAATTCTTTCTGAAGGCGACAGGAACGGGGTAAGTGAAGGCCTGAAACACACGGCACCTTGGCCAAATGGGCTGGTATCAGAGGCGGATTTACAGTTAGTCGGGCCCTGTGCTCACCTTCATTTCTGGGCCGGGGCTCTGTGCTTGGGCGCGCTGTGTCTCATGCCCGTGTTTGGCATGGTCTAATTGGGCTGTATGGCCTGTTTTTGTCAGTAATTCTGGAGGGGGGGATTGAGGGAATTGGTTGGCAAATTGAGGGCGCAAAGAGTTTGGGAGCGGCCGCATGGGTCAGTTTGTGTTGTTCTTTTTCAGGCCTCAATATGTTCTGTATATCACCTGGGCTGCCCCTACAGTGTGGTTGAGAAGGAAACCGCTCAGACGAATGTAAAAGATTCTGTGGGACTCCACAGAGAAGCAAAGCGCAATTCACTCACCATCCTGCCCAATATTTACTCCTTCGTTAATACTAAACTGGTTACTCAACTCCATAACAGGGTAGAAAGCACCACTGGAAGAAAGTTTATCCTAATAGATTCCATTATCGTTTATTCCATTTCTAAGTAGCACGGTAGCACAATGGTTAGCACCGTTGCCTCATAGCAGCAGGGTCCCGGGTTCGATTCCCTGCTGGGTCACTCTCTGTGCGGAGTCTGCACGCTCTCCCCGTGTCTGCGTGGGTTTCCTCCGGGTGCTCCGGTTTCCTCCCACAAGTCCAAATATGTGCAGGTTAGGAGCACTGGTTTAGCACACTGGGCTAAATCGCCTGCTTTTAAAGCAGACCAAGGCAGGCCAGCAGCACGGTTCAATTCCCGTACCAGCCTCCCCGCACAGGCGCCTGAATGTGGTGACTAGGGGCTTTTCACAGTAACTTCATTGAAGCCTACTCGTGACAATAAGCGATTTTCATTTTTATTTTCAGGTGAATTGACCACGTTAAATTGCCCTTAGTGTATTGCCCTTAGTGTCCAAAAAGATTAGATGGGGTTACTGGGTTACGGGGATAGGGTGGAGTCGTGGACTTAAGTACGGTGCTCTTTCCAAGGGCCTGGGCAGACTCGATGGGCCGAATGGCCTCCTTCTGCACTGTAAGTTCTATAATTTTATGATTTGTCATTGTGACAGCTTGTTAAAAAAATTGGTTTCTATTTTTGCCGGCGTAATAACGGTGATGGCAAGGAAATATCTGGGTGTGAAATGTCCTGGTGTTGTGTGAGTTGCAGTGCAATTGTAGAAGGTGATAATCTCCCCCCCCCCCCCTCCCCCCCCCCCCCCCCCCCCCTCCCGCCGTTAGCCTACTTTTAGAAATAACTGTTTTTTCACTGGTGTCACCACAGTGTGAATGTTGCTGAAGCTAAAAAATTAGATTCAAGAGCTGGGACCACTGAGTGATTGTTTCAAACCTCAGTGACTTTCTGCAGCGTCCCGCACTTCACACTGATCCACAGCTGGGAATTGTTGAGAGGAATGGGATACTATTACAAGCTCCTCCATCCTGGGAATGGAATGCGGCAGGGGATGCCTATTAGGGATGCAGCCATCGTTAGTTTGCGCTCTGTGGCCTTTTCCTTCAACCGCCAGGTTTTGCTCTTTTTTATCCCCCTTGGGGATTAACAGGTTTAACGTGCGGCTCCCCTGGGACTGGAGCCAAGTGCGGGACTCCCCAACTTCATCCTGCAGACCACAGTGTGAAATGAAAGTTACCCTGTTCGAACTGCCTGTTGGGGTGAGTGTGTGACTGTGTTGGACAGCATTATCTTCTGGACTGTACCTCACTCTCTGACTATCAGGATCAGCTTTCTTCCAGTGGTGCTTTCTACCCCGTTATGGAGTTAAGTCACCAGTTTAGAATATCCCTCTTCCCTCATTATCTTTTAGAATAATTGCATGGTATATTCAACCTATCCTGTCCCTTTGATAGGGCTATCCCTCACCTATTCCCCTTTCCCACACTGTTTTCCCATCAAGTATTTCTCCAATAATTGAATTTGCTTCCACCGCCCCTTCAGGTCATGTATTCCAGATCAGATCACCTGACTGGGTAAGAAAGCACGGTCGCACAAGCGGCTAGCGCTGTGGCTTCACAGCTCTAGGGTCCCGGGTTCGATTCCTGGCTTGGCTCACTGTGCGGAGTCTGCACGTTCTATCCGTGTCTGCGTGGGTTTCCTCCGGGGGTTCCGGTTTCCTCCCACAGTCCAAAGACGTGCAGGTTAAGTGGATTGGCCATGATAAATTACCCTTTGTGTCCAAAAAAGGTTAGATGGGGTTATTGGGTATGGGGATAGGGTGAAAGTGAGGCTTCAAGTGGGTTGGTGCAGATTCGATGGGCCGAATGGCCTCCTTCTGCACTTTATGTTCTATGACAGAAGTTTCTTCGTGTTTCCTCTGGTCACTTCTTTCAGAGTTTTTTGCCTCTACCTGTTTGTTGCCATTGTGGCTTCTCATTGTGATTCAAGTCTGCGTGTCGTTCTACAGGCCTGGCCATGTCCTCAACTACCATTTTCAAAGAGAACCCATCCCTCCTGCATTGATCCTTGCGTTAATCAAGCTCATTGAATGTCCGCGTACACAGGACTCGTCAAACCCAGGAGGTGTTTTTTCTTTCTCCCCTGAATCCTCCATCCCTTCAACTCGCCCGCTCAGGTATGGTGAGGCCAATTGTAACACTCCAACCTTCAACTCAACTGCGGTGAACTCATTCACAGGGTTAATGCCATCAGCACCTCAAGCCTGCTCCACCATTCAATTAGTCCATAGCTAATCTGATTGTTGCTCCATATCTCTATATCCTTACCCAACAAAACGCTATCGATGTCAATCTTGAGAATTCCAATTGTTCCCCAATGTCCACACCGTTTTGGGGTAAAAGGTTCCAGATTTCCAAACCTAACCATACTCACCCCTCTTCCCCGTCTCATTGTCTCTGACAACGCCACCATTTTAATATCTTTATGGCCTCACCCCTCGCTATCTCTGTCACCTCGTCCAGCCCTACAACTCTTCAAAATCTTTGCGCTTGTCCAATTCTACCCCTGCATCAGCTGCCTGGACTTTAAACTCTGGGATTTCCTCCCTCAATCTCTTTCCTTTACGACGCTCTTTAAAACCTACCCCTTTGACCAATCTTTTCGTCGCCTGTCTTGAGAAATCTTCATGAGGACTCAGTGCCAAACATGGGCGCGATTCTCCGCTCCCCACGCCGGGTGGGAGAATCGCGGGAGGGCCGGGCAACTCACGACACGCCCACCTGGCGCCCCCCGCGATTCTCCCACCCCACCCCCCGCTCGGAAGAATCGCCGGTCGCCGTGAAAAACAGCGACGGGCGGTTCTCCGACCGAGCGGCCTGACGTTCGCGACGGCGGCAACCACACCTGGTCGCTGCCGTCGTGAACATGGCGCCAAACGCTGTTTGACGCTTGTGGGGGGCGGAGAGGGGAGTGAGCACCACGGCCGTGCTCGGGAGGGGACTGGCCCGCGATCGGTGCCCACCGATCGTCGGGCCGGCGTCTCAAAGGGACGCACTCTTTCCCCTCCGCCGCCCCGCAAGATCAAGCCGCCATGTCTTGCGGGGTGGCGGAGGGGAAGACGGCAACCAAGCCTGCGCGGGTTGGCGCCGGCCAACCTGCGCATGCGCGGCTGACGTCATTAGGCGCACCGGCCGTGTCATTCTTGCGTCATCCACGACAAGGCCGAGAATAACGGAGCGCCGCTCCTAGCCCCCGGGTGGGGGTGAATAAGGTGAGAGGAGCGGCCTCCGAGGCCGTCGTGAAACTCGGCCGAGTTCACGACGGCCTTCTCGATTTTCCAACGTGAAATGCCTTGGCATTTTCTTTTCTTCGTTCTTGGGATGTGGGCCTCTCCGGCTGGGCCAGCATCTGTTGCCCATCCCTAATTGCCTTTGGACTGAGTGGCTTCCTTGGGCATTTCAGTGCGGTCAGTTAAGAGTCAACCTTATTCTTGGTGGGGTCTAGAGTCACATGCAGGCCAGACCTGGTAAGGATGGCAGATTTCTTTCCCTGAAGGACATTTGTGAATCAGATGGGCATTTTAAAGCCAGATTTTTATTGAATTCAAATTTCACCATCTGCCATGGTGGGATTTGAACCCGTCATCCCAGAGCATTACCCTGGTTACTAGTCCAGTGACAATACCACTACGCCACAGCCTCCCCTAATGTCTTACATTGAAGGCGCGATATAAATGTAAGCTGTAGTGATTGACATATCAGTGACATTCAATGGCCTCCCATAGGCCGCCGCTTGAGCCCAGACATACATTTACAGAGAGGTGCCCGGTTCCGCAAGAAGGGAACATGGAGGAGAATAAGGTGGAACCATGTCCTAGTCCCTTGTGTGAGGAAACTTTGAGCAGGTTGGGCCTGTACCCATTGGAGCTGAGAAGACTATGAGGTGACCTGATTGGAAAGTCTACAATTCTAATGGGGCTTGACAGGGGGTAGTTGCTGAGATGATGTTTCCCCTTGTTGGGGAATCTAGAAACGGGGACACCATTTCAGAATAATGTGCGGGATTCGCCCGGGGCCAGCGTCAATCCCGCCCCACCGTGTCCAGAATTCTACGCCCCCCAAGATTCGGCGGGAGCAAGAATCGCGCAGCGCCGGTCGGCGGGCCCCCCGCTGCGATTCTCCGGCCCGCGATGGATCGAAGTCCCGCCGCTGACAGGCCTCTCCCGCCGGTGTGGATTAAACCACCGACCTGACCGGCGGGATTGGCGGCGCGGGCGGGCTCCGGGGTCCTGGAAGGGGGGGGGGGGCGCGGAGCGATCTGATCCCGGGGGGTGCCCCCACGGTGGCCTGGCCCGTGATTGGGACCCACCGATCGGCGGGTGGGCCTGTGCCGTGGGGGCACTCTTTTTCTTCCGCCTCCGCCATGGTCTTCACCATGGCGGGGACGGAAGAGACCCCCCTCCCCTGAGCATGCGCCGGTATGATGTCAGCAGCCGCTGACACTCGGGCGCATGCGCGGAAAGGTCTTTCAGCCCCAGCTGGCGTGGCGCCAAAGGCCATTCACACCAGCCGGCGGAGTGGGAACCACTCCGGCGCAGGCCTAGCCCCTCAATATGAGGGCTTGGCCCCTAAAGGTGCGGAGAACACCACTCCAACACACTGGGACACCCCGCCCCGCCGGGTAGGGGGGAATCCCGGCCAAGGTGTCTGCCAATCAAGAGAGATGTGGAGGAGTTTCTTCTCTCGGGGTTTTGTTAATCGTTGGAACTCTCTTCCCCAGTCAGCTGGGTTACTGAATATATCCAATGCTGAGTTAGACAGTCTATTAAACTATATTGGAACCAAGGATATCGGGAAACAGGCAGAAAAGTAGAGTTGAAGCCAAGATCAGGTCTGTCATGATCTTATTGAATGGCCAACTCCTGCACCTGTTTCTTATGTCCTCTGTGTTGAAATCTGTGGACAGATGATCTTTCCTCCAGCTCTTGTAACAAGGGAGAAAAGATGACGATTCGTGTTTTATACAAGACCAACAATCTGACCGCTACCTTTTTCCAACCTGTTTTCCAACAGCTATCGACTGCATAGTGGGTCCGTGGGGCTCCTGGACTGAATGCAGTTCCCTGTGTGGAGTAGGGAGCCGGGACAGAGGCCGGCTGGTTACCGTCCCACCCAGAAATGGAGGAACACCCTGTCCCGATTTGAAGCAGCGACGGGGTTGCTACGGACACGACCCTGAGCGATGTCACTCGGTTAAAGGTATTGTACTGTACAATTCACAAATACACTATCGCAAGGGCAGTGCCGAGAGACCTCTGTACCGTTGGAGGGGCAGTGCTGGGGCAGTGCTGCATGTCAAAGGGACAGTACCAAAGGGGTGCTGCACTATCGAAGGGGAGTGCTGAGGGAGCGCTAGGTATAGAGCGAGCACTACACTGTCGGAGGGTCAATACCGAGGGAGAACTACAATGTTGGAGGGTCAGTACTGAGGGAGAACTGTACTGTCAGAGGGTCAGTACTGAGGGTGTGCCGCACTGTCAGCGGGTCAGTACTGAGGGAGTGCTGCACTGTCAGAGGGTCAGTGCTGAGGGAGTGCCGCACTGTCAGAGGGTCAGTACTGAGGGAGTGCTGCACTGTCAGAGGGTCAGTACTGAGGGAGTGCCGCACTGTCAGAGGGTCAGTACTGAGGGAGAGCTGCACTGTCAGAGGGTCAGTACTGAGGGAGTGCTGCACTGTCAGAGGGTCAGTACTGAGGGAGTGCCGCACTGTCAGAGGGTCAGTACTGAGGGAGTGCTGCACTGTCAGAGGGTCAGTACTGAGGGAGAGCTGCACTGTCAGAGGGTCAGTACTGAGGGAGTGCCGCACTGTCAGAGTGTCAGTACTGAGGGAGTGCCGCACTGTCAGAGGGTCAGTACTGAGGGAGTGCGGCACTATCAGAGGGTCAGTACTGAGGGAGTGCCGCACTGTCAGAGGGTCAGTACTGAGGGAGTGCTGCACTGTCAGAGGGTCAGTACTGAGGGAGTGCTGCACTGTCAGAGGGTCAGTACTGAGGGAGTGCCGCACTGTCAGAGGGTCAGTACTGAGGGAGTGCTGCACTGTCAGAGGGTCAGTACTGAGGGAGAGCTGCACTGTCAGAGGGTCAGTACTGAGGGAGTGCCGCACTGTCAGAGTGTCAGTACTGAGGGAGTGCCGCACTGTCAGAGGGTCAGTACTGAGGGAGTGCGGCACTATCAGAGGGTCAGTACTGAGGGAGAGCTGCACTGTCAGAGGGTCAGTACTGAGGGAGTGCTGCACTGTCAGAGGGTCAGTACTGAGGGAGTGCTGCACTGTCAGAGTGTCAGTACTGAGGGAGTGCCGCACTGTCAGAGGGTCAGTACTGAGGGAGTGCCACACTATCAGAGGGTCAGTACTGAGGGAGTGCCACACTGTCAGAGGGTCAGTACTGAGGGAGTGCCGCACTGTCAGAGGGTCAGTACTGAGGGAGTGCTGCACTGTCAGAGGGTCAGTACTGAGGGAGTGCTGCACTGTCAGAGGGTCAGTACTGAGGGAGCGCTGCACTGTCAGAGGGTCAGTACTGAGGGAGTGCCGCACTGTCAGAGGGTCAGTACTGAGGGAGTGCCGCACTGTCAGAGGGTCAGTACTGAGGGAGTGCTGCACTGTCAGAGGGTTAGTACTGAGGGAGAGCTGCACTGTTGGAGGGTCAATACTGAGGGAGTGCTGCTCTGTCAGAGGGTCAGTACTGAGGGAGTGCTGCAAAGAACAATACAGCACAGGAACAGGCCCTTCGGCCCACCAAGCCTGTACCGGTCATGACACCACCCTTGGCCAAAACCCTCAGCACTTCCTTGTGCCGTCTCCCTCTATACCCGTCCTATCCATGTGTTTGTTGAGATGTCTTTTGAATGCCGTTAATGTATCTGCTTCCACAACCTCCCCTGGCAACGCGTTCCAGGCACTCACCACCCTCTGTGTAAAAGACCTGCCTTGCACGTCTCCTCTAAACCTTGCCCCACGGACTTTAAACCTATGCCTCCTGGTGACTGACCCCCCCACCCTGGGAAAGAGTGCCTGCCCATCCACTCTATCCATGCCCCTCATAACCTTGTAGACCTCTATCAGGTCACCCCTCAACCTCCATCATTCAAATGAAAACAGTGTGGTGAATGTATTATACCAATAATCCACCATTGTATTTGTATCTGTGCTGTTGCCCTTGTGGGCTTCTCCTATGGGCCATTGTATGGCATTACCCATAGGGGAACATGTTGGGGCATGTACGGGCTCCGCCCATGGCTCCTCCCCTTGAAGGAAGGTATAAAGAGCAGTCAACCTGTAGGCGGTTCTCAGTATTGGTTCAGTCGCAGGCAGGCACTGTTCTAAGTTGATTAAAGCCACGGTTTACTTCTACTCATGTCTCGAGTGAATTGATGGTCACATCAAACAGTCCGAGTCTATTCAGCCTCTCCGCATAGCTAACACCCTCCAGACCAGGCAACATCCTGGTAAACCTCCTCTGCGCCCTCTCCAAAGCCTCAACATCCTTCTGGTAGTGTGACAACCTGAATTGTGCGCAATATTCCAAGTGCAGTCTTACCAAGATTCTATACAACTGTGACATGACTTGCCAGTTTTTATACTCGATGCCCCGTCAAATGAAGGCAAGCATTCCGTATGCTTTCTTGACTACCTTGTCCACTTGTGTTGCCACTTTCAAAGATCTGTGGACCTGCCCAGATCTCTCTGACTTTCTATATTCCTTAGAGTTTTGCCATTTACGGTATATTTCCCCTCGATGTTAGACCTACCAAAATTCATTACCTCACATTTGTCAGGATTAAACTCCATTTGCCATTTCTCTGCCCAGGTCTCCAATCTATCTGTGTCCTGCTGCATCCTCTGACAATCCTCAACACTATCTCCCACCCCACCAACCTTGGAGTCATCCGCGAACTTACTAATCAGACCGGCTACATTTTCCTCCAAATCGTTTCTGTACACTACAAACAACAGAGATCCCTGTGAAACACCACCTTCCATTCAGAAAAACACCCTTCTACTGCTACCCTCTGCCTTCTGTGACCGAGCCAATTCTGTATCCATCTTGCCACCTTACATCTGATCCTGTGTGATTTCACCTCTTGTGCCAGTATGCCATGAGACACCTTGTCAATGGTTTTACTAAAGTCCATGTAAACAACATCCACTGCCCTCCCCTCGTCAATATATTTTTCACCTCCTCAAAATACTCGATCAAGTTAGTGAGGCGTGACCTCCCCTTCACAAACCATGCTGTCTATCGCTGATGAGTCCATTTGTTTCCAAATGGGTATAAATCCTGTCCCTGAGAATTCTCTCCAATAATTTACCAACCACTGACTTGAGGCTCAATGGCCTATTGTTTCCTGGATTATCCCTGCTACCTTTCTTAAACACATTAGCTATTCTCCAGTCCTCTGGGATCTCACCTGTAGCCAATGACAAAGATGTCAGTCAAGGCCCCAGCAATTTCCTCCCTTGCTTCCTTCAGTATCCTGGGGTAAATCCCATCTGGCCCAGGAGACTTATCTACCTTAATGTCTTTTAAAATACCCAATACCCCCGTCTTTTCAATGTCAACATGACCCAAACTGTCCACACACCCTACCCAAGAATCATCTTCCACAAAGTCCTTTTCTTTGGTGAACACAGATGCAAAGTATTGATTTAGTACCTCGCCCATTGCCTCTGGCTCAACACATAGATACCCCCCCACTGTCCTTAAGCGGTCCAATCCTTTCCCTGCCCCCTCTTGCTTTTTACATATGAATAAATGGCTTTGGGATTTACCTTAATCCTACTTGCCAATGACTTTTCATGACGCCTCCTAATTTCCTGCTTAAGTATCTGCACTGTTGGAGGGTCAATACTGAGGGAGAACTGCACTGTTGGAAAGGTAGCACTGAGGGAGTGCTGCATTGTTGGAGGGGCATCAATGAGGGAGCGCTGCACTGTCAGAGGGACATCAATGAGGTGGCGCTGCACTGTCAGAGGGACATCAATGAGGTGGCGCTGCACTGTCAGAGGGACATCAATGAGGGAACATTGTCAGGGAGACATCAATGAGGGAACACTGTCAGAGGGACATCAATGAGGGAGCGCTGCACTGTTGGAGGGGCATCAATGAGGGAGCGCTGCACTGTCGGAGGGACATCAATGAGGGAGCGCTGCACTGTCAGAGGGACATCAATGAGGGAGTGCTGCACTGTCAGAGGGACATCAATGAGGGAGCGCTGCGCTGTTGGAGGGACATCAATGAGGGAGTGCTGCACTGTCAGAGGGGCATCAATGAGGGAGTGCTGCACTGTCAGAGGGACATCAATGAGGGAGCGCTGCGCTGTTGGAGGGACATCAATGAGGGAGTGCTGCACTGTCAGAGGGACATCAATGAGGGAGTGCTGCACTGTCAGAGGGACATCAATGAGGGAGCGCTGCACTGTCGGAGGGACATCAATGAGGGAGCGCTGCACCGTCAGAGGGACATCAATGAGGGAGTGCTGCACTGTCAGAGGGACATCAATGAGGTGGTGCTGCACTGTCAGAGGGACATCAATGAGGGAGCACTGTCAGGGAGACATCAATGAGGGAGCATTGTCAGGGAGACATCAATGAGGGAACACTGTCAGAGGGACATCAATGAGGGAGCGCTGCACTGTTGGAGGGGCATCAATGAGGGAGCGCTGCACTGTCGGAGGGACATCAATGAGGGAGCGCTGCACTGTCAGAGGGACATCAATGAGGGAGTGCTGCACTGTCAGAGGGACATCAATGAGGGAGCGCTGCACTGTCAGAGGGACATCAATGAGGGAGCGCTGCACTGTCAGAGGGATATCAATGAGGGAGTGCTGCACTGTCAGAGGGACATCAATGAGGGAGCGCTGCACTGTCAGAGGGGCATCAATGAGGGAGCGCTGCACTGTCAGAGGAGCATCAATGTTGGAGCGCTGCGCTGTTGGAGGGACATCAATGAGGGAGTGCTGCACAGTCAGGGACATCAATGAGGGAGCGCTGCACTGTCAGAGGGGCATCAATGAGGGAGCGCTGCACTGTCAGAGGGACATCAATGAGGGAGCGCTGCACTGTCGGAGGGACATCAATGAGGGAGCGCTGCACTGTCAGAGGGATATCAATGAGGGAGCGCTGCACTGTCAGAGGGACATCAATGAGGGAGCGCTGCACTGTTGGAGGGACATCAATGAGGGAGCGCTGCACTGTCAGAGGGACATCAATGAGGGAGCGCTGCACTGTCAGAGGGACATCAATGAGGGAGTGCTGCACTGTCAGAGGGACATCAATGAGGGAGCGCTGCGCTGTTGGAGGGACATCAATGAGGGAGTGCTGCACTGTCAGAGGGGCATCAATGAGGGAGTGCTGCACTGTCAGAGGGACATCAATGAGGGAGCGCTGCGCTGTTGGAGGGACATCAATGAGGGAGTGCTGCACTGTCAGAGGGACATCAATGAGGGAGTGCTGCACTGTCAGAGGGACATCAATGAGGGAGCGCTGCACTGTCGGAGGGACATCAATGAGGGAGCGCTGCACCGTCAGAGGGACATCAATGAGGGAGTGCTGCACTGTCAGAGGGACATCAATGAGGTGGTGCTGCACTGTCAGAGGGACATCAATGAGGTGGCGCTGCACTGTCAGGGAGACATCAATGAGGGAGCATTGTCAGGGAGACATCAATGAGGGAACACTGTCAGAGGGACATCAATGAGGGAGCGCTGCACTGTTGGAGGGGCATCAATGAGGGAGCGCTGCACTGTCGGAGGGACATCAATGAGGGAGCGCTGCACTGTCAGAGGGACATCAATGAGGGAGTGCTGCACTGTCAGAGGGACATCAATGAGGGAGCGCTGCACTGTCAGAGGGACATCAATGAGGGAGCGCTGCACTGTCAAAGGGACATCAATGAGGGAGCGCTGCGCTGTCAGAGGGACATCAATGAGGGAGCGCTGCACTGTCAGAGGGGCATCAATGAGGGAGCGCTGCACTGTCAGAGGAGCATCAATGTTGGAGCGCTGCGCTGTTGGAGGGACATCAATGAGGGAGTGCTGCACAGTCAGGGACATCAATGAGGGAGCGCTGCACTGTCAGAGGGGCATCAATGAGGGAGCGCTGCACTGTCAGAGGGACATCAATGAGGGAGCGCTGCACTGTCGGAGGGACATCAATGACGGAGCGCTGCACTGTCAGAGGGATATCAATGAGGGAGCGCTGCACTGTCAGAGGGACATCAATGAGGGAGCGCTGCACTGTCAGAGGGGCATCAATGAGGGAGTGCTGCACAGTCAGAGGGACATCAATGAGGGAGCGCTGCACTGTCAGAGGGGCATCAATGAGGGAGTGCTGCACTGTCGGAGGGACATCAATGAGGGAGTGCTGCACAGTCAGAGGGACATCAATGAGGGAGCGCTGCGCTGTCAGAGGGACATCAATGAGGGAGTGCTGCACAGTCAGAGGGACATCAATGAGGGAGCGCTGCACTGTCAGAGGGACATCAATGAGGGAGTGCTGCACAGTCAGAGGGGCATCAATGAGGGAGTGCTGCACTGTCGGAGGGACATCAATGTTGGAGCGCTGCGCTGTTGGAGGGACATCAATGAGGGAGTGCTGCACTGTCAGAGGGACATCAATGAGGGAGTGCTGCACTGTCAGAGGGACATCAATGAGGGAGTGCTGCACTGTCAGAGGGACATCAATGAGGGAGCGCTGCACCGTCAGAGGGACATCAATGAGGGAGTGCTGCACTGTCAGAGGGACATCAATGAGGGAGCGCTGCGCTGTTGGAGGGACATCAATGAGGGAGTGCTGCACTGTCAGAGGGACATCAATGAGGGAGTGCTGCACTGTCAGAGGGACATCAATGAGGGAGTGCTGCACTGTCAGAGGGACATCAATGAGGGAGCGCTGCACTGTCAGAGGGACATCAATGAGGGAGCGCTGCGCTGTTGGAGGGACATCAATGAGGGAGTGCTGCACTGTCAGAGGGGCATCAATGAGGGAGTGCTGCACTGTCAGAGGGACATCAATGAGGGAGCGCTGCGCTGTTGGAGGGACATCAATGAGGGAGTGCTGCACTGTCAGAGGGACATCAATGAGGGAGTGCTGCACTGTCAGAGGGACATCAATGAGGGAGCGCTGCACTGTCGGAGGGACATCAATGAGGGAGCGCTGCACCGTCAGAGGGACATCAATGAGGGAGTGCTGCACTGTCAGAGGGACATCAATGAGGTGGTGCTGCACTGTCAGAGGGACATCAATGAGGGAGCACTGTCAGGGAGACATCAATGAGGGAGCATTGTCAGGGAGACATCAATGAGGGAACACTGTCAGAGGGACATCAATGAGGGAGCGCTGCACTGTTGGAGGGGCATCAATGAGGGAGCGCTGCACTGTCAGAGGGACATCAATGAGGGAGCGCTGCACTGTCAGAGGGACATCAATGAGGGAGTGCTGCACTGTCAGAGGGACATCAATGAGGGAGCGCTGCACTGTCAGAGGGACATCAATGAGGGAGCGCTGCACTGTCAGAGGGACATCAATGAGGGAGCGCTGCACTGTCAGAGGGGCATCAATGAGGGAGCGCTGCACTGTCAGAGGAGCATCAATGTTGGAGCGCTGCGCTGTTGGAGGGACATCAATGAGGGAGTGCTGCACAGTCAGGGACATCAATGAGGGAGCGCTGCACTGTCAGAGGGGCATCAATGAGGGAGCGCTGCACTGTCAGAGGGACATCAATGAGGGAGCGCTGCACTGTCAGAGGGACATCAATGAGGGAGCGCTGCACTGTCAGAGGGATATCAATGAGGGAGCGCTGCACTGTCAGAGGGACATCAATGAGGGAGCGCTGCACTGTTGGAGGGGCATCAATGAGGGAGCGCTGCACTGTCGGAGGGACATCAATGAGGGAGCGCTGCACTGTCAGAGGGACATCAATGAGGGAGTGCTGCACTGTCAGAGGGACATCAATGAGGGAGCGCTGCGCTGTTGGAGGGACATCAATGAGGGAGTGCTGCACTGTCAGAGGGGCATCAATGAGGGAGTGCTGCACTGTCAGAGGGACATCAATGAGGGAGCGCTGCGCTGTTGGAGGGACATCAATGAGGGAGTGCTGCACTGTCAGAGGGACATCAATGAGGGAGTGCTGCACTGTCAGAGGGACATCAATGAGGGAGCGCTGCACTGTCGGAGGGACATCAATGAGGGAGCGCTGCACCGTCAGAGGGACATCAATGAGGGAGTGCTGCACTGTCAGAGGGACATCAATGAGGTGGTGCTGCACTGTCAGAGGGACATCAATGAGGTGGCGCTGCACTGTCAGGGAGACATCAATGAGGGAGCATTGTCAGGGAGACATCAATGAGGGAACACTGTCAGAGGGACATCAATGAGGGAGCGCTGCACTGTTGGAGGGGCATCAATGAGGGAGCGCTGCACTGTCGGAGGGACATCAATGAGGGAGCGCTGCACTGTCAGAGGGACATCAATGAGGGAGTGCTGCACTGTCAGAGGGACATCAATGAGGGAGCGCTGCACTGTCAGAGGGACATCAATGAGGGAGCGCTGCACTGTCAAAGGGACATCAATGAGGGAGCGCTGCACTGTCAGAGGGGCATCAATGAGGGAGCGCTGCACTGTCAGAGGAGCATCAATGTTGGAGCGCTGCGCTGTTGGAGGGACATCAATGAGGGAGTGCTGCACAGTCAGGGACATCAATGAGGGAGCGCTGCACTGTCAGAGGGGCATCAATGAGGGAGCGCTGCACTGTCAGAGGGACATCAATGAGGGAGCGCTGCACTGTCGGAGGGACATCAATGAGGGAGCGCTGCACTGTCAGAGGGATATCAATGAGGGAGCGCTGCACTGTCAGAGGGACATCAATGAGGGAGCGCTGCACTGTCAGAGGGGCATCAATGAGGGAGTGCTGCACAGTCAGAGGGACATCAATGAGGGAGCGCTGCACTGTCAGAGGGGCATCAATGAGGGAGTGCTGCACTGTCGGAGGGACATCAATGAGGGAGTGCTGCACAGTCAGAGGGACATCAATGAGGGAGCGCTGCGCTGTCAGAGGGACATCAATGAGGGAGTGCTGCACAGTCAGAGGGACATCAATGAGGGAGCGCTGCACTGTCAGAGGGACATCAATGAGGGAGTGCTGCACAGTCAGAGGGGCATCAATGAGGGAGTGCTGCACTGTCGGAGGGACATCAATGTTGGAGCGCTGCGCTGTTGGAGGGACATCAATGAGGGAGTGCTGCACTGTCAGAGGGACATCAATGAGGGAGTGCTGCACTGTCAGAGGGACATCAATGAGGGAGTGCTGCACTGTCAGAGGGACATCAATGAGGGAGCGCTGCACTGTCAGAGGGACATCAATGAGGGAGTGCTGCACTGTCAGAGGGACATCAATGAGGGAGCGCTGCGCTGTTGGAGGGACATCAATGAGGGAGTGCTGCACTGTCAGAGGGACATCAATGAGGGAGTGCTGCACTGTCAGAGGGACATCAATGAGGGAGTGCTACACTGTCAGAGGGACATCAATGAGAGAGCGCTGCACTGTCAGAGGGGCATCAATGAGGGAGCGCTGCAGTGTCAGAGGGGCATCAATGAGGGAGCACTGCACTGTCAGAGGGACATCAATGAGGGAGCGCTGCACTGTCAGAGGGGCATCAATGAGGGAGCGCTGCACTGTCAGAGCGACATCAATGAGGGAGTGCTGCACTGTCAGAGGGGCATCAATGAGGGAGTGCTGCACTGTCAGAGGGACATCAATGAAGGAGCGCTGCACTGTCAGAGGGGCATCAATGAGGGAGCGCTGCACAGTCAGAGGGGCATCAATGAGGGAGTGCTGCACTGTCGGAGGGACATCAATGAGGGAGTGCTGCACTGTCAGAGGGACATCAATGAAGGAGCGCTGCACTGTCAGAGGGGCATCAATGAGGGAGCGCTGCACTGTCAGAGGGACATCAATGAGGGAGCGCTGCACTGTCAGAGGGACATCAATGAGGGAGTGCTGCACTGTCAGAGGGACATCAATGAGGGAGTGCTGCACTGTCAGAGGGACATCAATGAGGGAGTGCTGCACAGTCAGAGGGACATCAATGAGGGAGCGCTGCACTGTCAGAGGGGCATCAATGAGGGAGTGCTGCACAGTCAGAGGGGCATCAATGAGGGAGTGCTGCACTGTCGGAGGGACATCAATGTTGGAGCGCTGCGCTGTTGGAGGGACATCAATGAGGGAGTGCTGCACTGTCAGAGGGACATCAATGAGGGAGTGCTGCACTGTCAGAGGGACATCAATGAGGGAGCGCTGCACTGTCAGAGGGACATCAATGAGGGAGCGCTGCACCGTCAGAGGGACATCAATGAGGGAGTGCTGCACTGTCAGAGGGACATCAATGAGGGAGCGCTGCGCTGTTGGAGGGACATCAATGAGGGAGTGCTGCACTGTCAGAGGGACATCAATGAGGGAGTGCTGCACTGTCAGAGGGACATCAATGAGGGAGTGCTGCACTGTCAGAGGGACATCAATGAGGGAGCGCTGCACTGTCAGAGGGGCATCAATGAGGGAGCGCTGCAGTGTCAGAGGGGCATCAATGAGGGAGCACTGCACTGTCAGAGGGACATCAATGAGGGAGCGCTGCACTGTCAGAGGGGCATCAATGAGGGAGCGCTGCACTGTCAGAGCGACATCAATGAGGGAGTGCTGCACTGTCAGAGGGGCATCAATGAGGGAGTGCTGCACTGTCAGAGGGGCATCAATGAGGGAGTGCTGCACTGTCAGAGGGGCATCAATGAGGGAGTGCTGCACTGTCAGAGGGGCATCAATGAGGGAGCGCTGCACTGTCAGAGGGGCATCAATGAGGGAGCGCTGCACTGTCAGAGCGACATCAATGAGGGAGTGCTGCACTGTCAGAGGGGCATCAATGAGGGAGTGCTGCACTGTCAGAGGGACATCAATGAAGGAGCGCTGCACTGTCAGAGGGGCATCAATGAGGGAGCGCTGCACTGTCAGAGGGACATCAATGAGGGAGCGCTGCACTGTCAGAGGGACATCAATGAGGGAGTGCTGCACAGTCAGAGGGACATCAATGAGGGAGTGCTGCACAGTCAGAGGGACATCAATGAGGGA
>NC_052146.1:14019960-14067497 GCF_902713615.1 Scyliorhinus canicula
GCTGGGGGGGGGGGGGGGGGGGTATGGGCAATGATGACATGTTGTCGTTCCCCCCCCCCCCCCCAGCGATGTTGGCCGCCGTGGCGGCAGCCGCTACTCATGTTGCCCTGGAGGAGGAGGAGGCGGCAGAGAGGTGGCGCAGGCTGCCGCAGAGGGGCAGGTGGCAGAGGGGCAGGCGGCAGAGGGGCAGGTGGCAGAGGGGCAGGCGGCAGAGGGGCAGGTGGCAGAGGGGCAGGGGCAGAGGGGCAGGGGCAGAGGGGCAGGTGGCAAAGGGGCAGGCGGCAGGCGCCCAGGCCGGAGGGCCGCCCGCCCGACAGGAGGAGGAGGAGGAGCAGGGGGAGCACGAGGAGAGGGAGGAGGACGTTGTCGCGCCACGGCAACAGAGACGCCGGAGGAGGCCCGTGTGTACCGGCCCGCTCGTACCAGGACCTCACGGACCGGGAATGCAGGAGGAGACTCCGGATGAGCCGGGAAACAGTGACACACATCTGCCACCTGCTGGCACACCTGGCACCGCGTGGCACTGAGGGAGGACACCTCTCCCGTGTCCGTCAAGGTTCCAGTGGCCCTGATCATTTATGCCACGGGGTCATTCCAGGCGCCGAGTGGGGACCTGTCCGGCATCTCGTAGATACCGGTGCACCGGGCAGTGCCAGAGCCCTTTATGCCATTGCAGACGCTAAATCCGGTTCCCTGTGGACCGGGTCAGCCAGGATGCCAGGCAGCGGGCTTCGCTGCCGTGCCGGGTTTCCCATGGTCCAGGGCGCGATCGATGGGATGCACGTCGCCGTGCGGCCTGCAGATAACAGGGCCGTGTTCACCAATAGGAAGGGACCTATTCCATGAACATTCAGGTGGTCTGCGACCACCGCATGATTATCCTGCCTGTCTGCGCCCGGTACCTGGGAAGTGTTCACGACTCATACGTGTTGTCGCGGTCTTACATCCCCGGCATGTTCGAGGGAAGCCACCTCTGGCTGAGGAGCTGGTTGCTGGGCGACAGGGGTTACCCGTTGCGGTCGTGGCTGATGACGCCTATACGGAGGCCACAGAGTGATGCGGAGAACAGCTACAATGATGCCCATGCAGCGACCAGGGGTGTGATAGAGAGGTGCTTTGGCCTGCTCAAAATGCGTTTCAGGTGCCTGGACCTCTCTAGGGGTCCCTCCCAGTACCCGCCAGATACGGTCGGCCACATCGTTGTGGTCTGCTGCGTCCGGCACAACATGGCCCAGCAGAGGGGCGATGTGCCGCAGGCAGAGGAGAGGAGAGCGGAGGAGCAGGATGAAGAGGAGCAGTCCTCCCCAGATGAGGGGGATGGGGGGCAATGGTCAGGGCAAACGGGCTGGACATGGGCGGGTGGCTGCCCACCGTTACCGGCTGGGCCAGCGGGCACGGGACAGGCTGATAGCCGCCCGGTTCACTGACTAGGAGGCGTGGGAATCGGCGAGTATGGCCACATACCGCACACCATGGCAACATCCGACAACTCTCACCCCCCCTCACCCACCCAGCACCACATCCTCACCCCCCCACCCACTGACCAACCACCCCACCCCACCGCGTACACCACCCCTCCATTGCACATCCACCTGCGGCATGACGGGCCGGGCTCACACGGATGCCGGTGGAAGCGGTCTATTGCAGGTCATGGAGGATGATGACAACCAGCTCTGCGATGAGCTCCTGGCTCTACATCGTTGGACAATGCCTGACCCATGGCCACAGTACCACCCCCACCCGGACCATCCCTGCATGCGGCCGTGACACTGCAGCGCACAGTCCTGTCCTCTGCCCAGGGGGATGGCGAGGGCGGCCCGGGGGGAGGAGGGGGGCACACTCACTGGGGCCGGCGTAATACCACCCCTCACACACACACTGGCGTCGTGGGGGGGTGGGGAGGGGGGGGGGGTGGGGGGGGTGGGGGGGGTGGGTGGGGGGGATCCGAGTTGCTGCAGTGTTCCGGGACGTCCCCTACAGGGGGACCTGGGACGGGCCCCAGCCCCTCCGCCTCCCTCGGGGTGCCCAATGGCCCCGGGCCTCCACATGGGTCGGGGATGCGAACAGACCGGCCACCCAACACCTGGCGTTGCCAGTGGGAGGCCCGTGCTGGTTTGACAAGGGTCTACGGGTTTGTAGCCATGGAGCTCAGGGAGTTGGCCATCCCTGTCTGTGACCGTGCGACACCGGCTAGCACATGGGCAATGGCGCCGATGCCTTCAGCGATGGCCTGCTGGGACTGGGCCATGGCCTGCTGGGACTGGGCCATGGCCTGCTGGGACTGGGCCATGGCCTGCTGGATGTGCCATGGCCTGCTGCGACTGGGCCATGGCCTGCTGGGGACTGGGCCATGGCTTCTGGGACTCCCCATGGCCTGCTGGGACTGGGCCATGGCCTGCTGAGACTGGGCCATGGCCTGCTGAGACTGGGCCATGGCCTGCTGGGACTGGGCCATGGCCTGCTGGGACTGCCCCATGGCCTGCTGTGACTGGCCCATGGCCTGCTGGGAGTGGGCCATTGCCTGCTGAGACTGGGCCATGGCTGCTGAGACTGGGCCATGGCCTGCTGGGTCTGGGCCATGGCTTGCTGGGACTGCCCATGGCCTGCTGGGACTGGGCCATGGCTGCTGAGACTGGGCCATGGCCTGCAGAGACTGGTCCATCTCCGGCTGAGACTGGGCCATGGCCTGCAGAGACTGGGCCATGGCCTGCTGAGGACTGGTCCATGGCCGGATGAGACTGGGCCATGGCCTGCTGAGACTGGGCCATGGTCTGCTGAGACTGCGCCATGGCCTGCAGAGACTGGGCCATGGCCTGCTGGGACTGCCCCATGGCTGGGACTGGGCCATGGCCTGCTGGGACTGGCCCATGGCCTGCTGGGACTGGGCCATGGCCTGCTGGGGCTGGGCCATGGCCTGCTGAGACTGGGCCATGGTCTGCTGAGACTGCGCCATGGCCTGCAGAGACGGGCCATGGCCTGCTGGGACTGCCCCAGCCTGCGGGACTGGGCCATGGCCTGCGGGACTGCCCCATGGCCTGGGACTGGGCCATGGCTGCTGGGCCTGGGCCATGGCCGGCTGGGACTGGGCCATGGCCTGCTGGGCCTGGGCCATGGCCTGCTGGGCCTGGGCCATGGCCTGCAGAGACTGGGCCATGGCCTGCAGAGACTGGGCCATGGCGTTGAGCACCTCTGCCATCTGCCGCTGACTCTGGCTTCCTGTGAGAGGGCAGTCATGTCCTGGGCCACACATCCCGCCTGTACGGAAAGCCGCAGGCCTCGCAACCTGCTCCATGTCTAACACCGTCGCACCCATTGCGTCCACCGCGGACGCCACCCGTGCGGTTTCGGCCTGGTTGGCACGCATGACCGGCACCACTCCCAGCTCCTGGACGTGGGTGGACTCCTCCCCCTGCGTCAGCAGCTGATGCAAGCCAGCCATCATCCTCTTCCTTCGTCCCAGATTTGGTGGCTGCATCGGGTATGGGTGGGTGTGGTAACTCCAGGAACCTGGGACCCGTCTGGGCGGCAGATGCTCGCTTGCGCCAGGATGACTCCGACCTTTTGGCCCCGCTGCTGCTCCTACCTCCCTGCTGTGTACGGGAGAGCTGTGCTGTGTGCATCAGTGGACTGTACCAGACGCCTCATCACTAAAGTGCCGAACGAGGAGAGTGTCTCTGCGATGGTGGAGGGTGTTGGAGATAGCAGTGGCGTTGTGTCGTGCTCATCGTCCGACCCAGAGTCCATGGTCCCTGGGGTGGCGGTTCATGTCCACCCGTCCGCTGTGTCAGTGTCCTGGGTAGGTGCTGGCCTGGGTAGGGCTGCCTGGGTAGGGCTGTCCTGGGTAGGCTGTCCTGGGTAGGGCTGTCCCTGGGTAGGGCTGTCCTGGTGTAGGGGTGTCCTGGGTAGTGGTGCCCTGGTAGGGCTTGTCCTGGGTAGGGGTGTCCTGGGTAGGACTGTCCTGGGTAGGTCGTTGTCCTGGGTAGGGCTTGTCCTGGGTAGGGCTGTCCTGGGTAGGGGTGGTCCTGGGCCGGGGAGGACTGGGTAGGGCTGTCCTGGGTAGGGCTGCCCTGGGTAGGGCTGTCCTGGGTAGGATGGTCCTGGGTAGGGCTGTCCTGGTAGGGTGTCCTGGGTAGGGCTGTCCTGGGTAGGGGTGTCCTGGGCCGGGGAGGCTGGGTAGGGCTGTCCTGGGTAGGGCTGCCCTGGGTAGGGCTGTCCTGGGTAGGGGTGTCCTGGGTGGGCTGTCCTGGGTAGGGGTGTCCTGGGTAGGGCTGCCTGGGTAGGGCTGTCCTGGGTAGGGCTGTCCTGGGTAGGGGTGTCCTGGGTAGTGGTGCCCTGGGTAGGGCTGTCTGGGTAGGGTGTTGTCCTGGGTAGGACTGTCTGGGTAGGCGTGTCCTGGGTAGGGCTGTCCTGGGTAGGGCTGTCCTGGGTAGGGGTGTCCTGGGCGGGGAGGCTGGGTAGGGCTGTCCTGGGTAGGGCTGCCTGGGTAGGGCTGTCCTGGGTAGGAGTGTCCTGGGTAGGGCTGTCCTGGGTAGGGGTGTCTGGGTAGGGCTGTCCTGGGTAGGGGTGTCCTGGGCCGGGGAGGCCTGGGTAGGGCTTGTCCTGGGTAGGGCTGCCCTGGGTAGGGCTGTCCTGGGTAGGATTGTGGTCCGTGTAGGCTGTCCTTGTAGGGTGATCCTGGGTAGGGATGTCCTGGTAGGGGTGTCCCTGGGCCGGGGAGGCCCTGGGTAGGGGTATCCTGGGTAGTGGTGTCCTGGGTAGGGCTGCCTGGGTAGGGCTGTCCTGGGTTAGTGGCTTTCCTGTGGGTAGGGCTGTACCGGGGTAGGCTGTCCTGGCCGGGGAGGCCTGTGTATGGGTATCCTGGGTAGGGCTGTCCTGGGTAAGGGCTGTCCCTGGGTAGGGCTGTCCTGGATAGGGCTGTCCTGGTAGGGTATCCTGGGTAGGGGTGTCCTGGGCCGGTGAGGCCTGGCCGGGAGGCCTGGGTAGGCTGTCCTGGTAGGGCTGTCCTGGTAGGACTGTCCTGGGTTAGGGGTGTCCTGGGTAGGGCTGTCCTGGATAGGGGGTGTCCTGGGTAGGCTGTCATGGGTAGTGCTGTCCTGGGTAGGGCTGTCCTGGGTAGTGCTGTCCTGGCTCGGCTGCTTGGGGCCTGTGGCTGCTCCCCTCGTCGCTGTGGTGGTCACATCTGCGGGGGACGCGTGCCTCGACATTTGGTCCTGCAATACACAATACAGCAGCATGGTAAGGCACGCGAGCGGTGGGAGATATGGGGGAATGGGGACGGGCCGTGGGTGGCTCACTTGCTGGTCGGTCCCCGAACTCTGCATCGGCAACCTCCCGGTCCTCGGGTCCGCCTGTCAGTTCCAGGGCCCATTCCTCATGAACGGTGAGTGGTCTCTCATCAGCTGGGCCCCCTCCGGTCCTCTCACACTCCCTGTTGTTGTGTGCGTGTTTCTCCTGTGGGGGCGGGCGGGTGGGTGGCAGGGTAATGGGCAACAGCGTTAGACAGGTATATTACTGCACGACAACGGTTGCGCGTATATTGGCACAGGCGCGTATATTGGCACAGGTGCGCAGCACATTAGGGTTAGGGTTGGGTTAGCGTTAGGGTTGGTTGCACCTGGGGGTGTGCCGCACATCGGGTGGAGGGGGGGGGGGAGTCCTAACCCTGGCTGCCCTGACGAGGTCGTTGACCTTCTTGTGGCACTGGGTGCCTGTCCTCGGTGTCACAGCCACAGCGCTGACGGCCTCTGCCACCTCCCGCCACAGGCGCCGGCTGAGGCGTGGGGCGACCCTGTGGCCATGTCCGGGGTACAGGGCCTCCCTCCTCTCCTCTACTGCGTCCAGGAGCGCCTCGATGTCGCGCTCCTGGAACCTCGGGGCTGCGCGGCGGGCTGCCATCCTAGCGGGTCTTCCGGGGTGGGGGGCACGTCTTTTGTGCTGTGACGGCGCGCGGCGTTGATTATGCCGCGCAGCATCAGTGACGCGGTGCGTCCACGGCGGGTGACGCCGTCGCGAATGGCGTCACGCTGCTGCTAGCCCATTTGGACCCGGAGGCTTTGCGACGTTTGGGGGGCCCCCACGCCGGAGTGATCCGCGCCGTTTTTGGCGCCAGGTCCCGGCCATCGCGCCGGTTTTCGGAGAATCCCGCCCCTCTTCTGCACTCTCTCTAATGTGTTCACATCTGTCCTATAGTGGGTTGCACGGTAGCACAGTGGTTAGCATTGTTGCTTCACAGCACCAGGGTCCCGGGTTTGATTCCCAACTTGCGTCACTGTCTGTGCGGAGTCTGCACGCTCTCCCCGTGTCTGCGTGGGTTTCCTCCGGGTGCTCCGGTTTCCTCCCACATGTCCTGAAAGATGTGCTGTTAGGTAATCTGGACATTCTGAATTCTCCCTCTGTGAACCCGAGCAGGCGTCAGAATGTGGCAACTTGGTTGCAGTGTTAATATAAGCTTACTTAGGACAACAAAAAATGATATTATTATAAATACGACAGTTAGGTCTCGAAGGCATCCTCTGGGAAATTCAGACAATGGTATGCATTGTTTTATTGGGAACCCGATTGCATTTTAAGCTGTGCGGAGGTCTGTGCAGTTATCGCACCAAGTGGCAGCCAATCGGTAGGAAATAAAGACATCTATCCAGTTCAGAACATCTCAAGGACATCTATCCAGTTCAGAACATCTCAAAGACATCTATCCAGTTCAGAACATCTCAAAGCCCTTTCCAAGCACTGGGAAAAGGCAGGCAGACTGCTCGACCTGTTTACAAGCACACTGGACCAAAACTTCAGGCTGTCCTTTTGCACCTGAGATGTGGTTGCCCAAGCTGCGACTGGCTTTCCCGGAAGAGCAGAGGAGTCGCGTGGATCAACAAAACAGCAAAAAAAAGGAAGCCACTCTGGGAAAACTCTCGATTTCTCCTGTGGCCAGTCCATCCCTGATTTTCAATGATTTTCAACTGCTGGCTCCCCATATTGCCGCTCTCGTCTGGAGACACAGATGGTGTGTCAGTGCTGTATTGTACTGAGGGACCGTCATGGTAGCAGGGCAGCACGGTAGCATAGTGGTTAGCACAGTTGCTTCACAGCTCCAGGGTTCCCAGGTTCGATTCCCAGCTGGGTCATTGTCTGTGCGGACTCTGCACATCCTCCCTGTGTGTGTGTGTGTGCGTTTGGGTTTCCTCCGGCTGCTCCGGTTTTCGTCCCACAGTCCAAAGATGTGCAAGTTAGGTGGACTGGCCATGCTAAATTGCCCTTAAGTGCCCAAAAAATGTTAAGTGGGGGGTTGCGGGGGCAGCACAGTGGCGCAGTAGTTAGTGCTGCTACCTCACGGCGCTGATGTGTTGGGTAAGCTGGTCTGTGTGGACTGTGTTTGACGCAGTGTAGAGAGAGACAGGCTTCCAACACTTGATGAGATACAACACGATTGTATTTAACATCTAAACTATATTACTGCTTAACTGTGGGTTGACACTATAGCTGAGTTGACTGGAGACCTGAGGCTAACCTGACCAGACTAACTGACTACCACATGGTGTATGTTCTAGTTGCTGCTCACAGAGCTCTGACTGTCTCAGAGGCTGGATCCCGAGAGAGCAGGAAAACTAGTGCCCTCTGGATTTATAGTGGTCGTGTCCTGTCTGGTGATTGGCTGCTGTGTTCTGTGTGCTCACTGGTCATCCTGTGTGTCAATCACTGCCTGTCTGCACTCCATCATGTACATGGATATCTATTATGACAGGCGCCGAGGTCCCAGGTTCAAACCCGGCTCTGGGTCACTGTCCGTTTGGGGTTTTCACGTTCTCCCTGTGTTTGCGTGGGTTTCGCCCCCACAACCCAAAGACGTGCAGGGTAGGTGAATTGGCCACACTAAATTGTCCCTTAATTGGAAAAAAATAATTGGATACACTAAATTTTAAAGGGTTACTGGGTTACGGGGATTGGGTAGATACATGGACTTCAATAGCGTGCTCTTTGTAAGGGCCAGGGCAGACTTGATGGGCCGAATGGCCTCCTTCTGCACTGTAAATTCTATGATCTATGATCTGCCCCTGCACTGTCAAATGTACCATTCTTTTTTTGGATGAAATATTGAACTTGGCTCTCCAAGGTGGATATAAAAGATCCCATGTTACTATTTGAAGAACAAGGCAATCCTTTCAGTGTGCTGGCTTAATAAAAAAATACCTCAACGATCATCAGCCAACCTGGTCATTGGTCTTTTAACCCATTGCTCTTTGTTTTGGACCTTGCTGTGGGAAATAAACAGTTCCCGACCTAACCCTCAGTGACCATACTTGAAAAACACTCCCTCAGCTTCATGATGTCTGAAGACAGGAAAGGTTTTATTCAAATTAAAATTTTTTATCCTGAAGGCAGCTGTGAATTTTTCTCTGTTCTGGGGAAAATATTCCCGATGTGACAAATAAAATCCCCCAGTGCATCAGAAATAATCTTCTCTCACGGCCTTCTCTCACTTTAGGAATGTATTTAATTTCCACGCGATTCAACTAATTGGGAACAAAGTACCTTAGCGAGCGCGTTTAGCCGTGTGTTTCCCGGCGCCTCTCAGTGCCGAGAAACACATGGCTATACAACGTGACCCGCGTTGTATAAATGAAATGAACTGAAAATCGCTTATTGTCACAAGTAGGCTTCAAATGAAGTTACTGTGAAAAGCCCCTAGTCACCACATTCCGGCGCCTGTTCGGGGAGGCTGGTACTGGAATTGAACCCACGCTGCTGGCCTGCCTTGGTCTGCTTTCAAAGCCAGCGATTTAGCCCAGTGTGCTAAAGCAGACCCAGAATAATGGGCTTCAGCGGGAAACACGCGGCCGAGGCCACATATAGCCCCGTTTTGTACACTGGGGAGCGACACTCGCTAGAACTCTCCAGGTGTAGCAAGAGATCGGGACTGATGTGTTAGGCAGGTTGGTTCGATGTGGACTGCACTTGATGCAGTGTGGCGAGAGACAGACCTCTAACACTGGAGAAGATCCAACACCATTTTATTCAACGATAGAACTAATATACATGTTCAGCTGTAGGTTGACACTATACTAAACTGACTGGAGACCTAGTACTAGCTTGACCAGACTTACTAGCTACCGCATGGTGTTTGCACTGGCTAGCTCGTGGACTCTGACTGTCTCAGTGGCTGGGTCCCCGAGAGAGCGGGAAACCTGGTGCCCTCTGGCTTTATAGTGGTTGTGTCCTGTCTGGTGATTGGCTGCTGGGTTCTGTGTGCTTACTGGTCATCCTGTGTGTCCATCACTGCCTGTCTGTGCACCATCATATACATGAGTGGATATTATGACAGGGACGGCATTTTTAAATGGTGTCCCAATCTCCGAGGTGACCACCGACCTGCCCAGCCCCCCACTCCCGCATCCCCCAACACCCATGCAGGATGCCCCCCGAGCCCAATCGCGTACATAAAATGCTAGCCTGGTACCACGGCAGGGCCAATGGCAGCCTGGCACTGCCAAGATGCCCAGGTATGCATACAGCTGGAGGCCTCTGATTCTCTGGGAAGCCCCCACGAGTGCCATTCCGGCGGGTTCCCAATTACGGAGACCAGGGCTGAATGGCGCTGGCCCGAGGTGAAGGGGATGAATCCCAAAGCCTCAGGTATCGTGAGAATCTGCACATTTAGAGTGAGTCTCGTTCTAATAAGGAGATTTGCCAAAAAGTGGCAAATGGGCAAGATTTAGATTGCAACGTTTGGCAAGATCGGGTTGGATCTCGCGAGACATTGCAAACCGGGTAGATCCCGGGAGTGGGATCTCCCAGCTTTCATCAGCCACGCTACGCCGTGGCGAGTTGCTTTTCCGGCGCAGCGTGGTCATTGGATCGCGCCCAGTGTTTGCTCCCAGCCTACCCCTCAGTGGAGTATCACACAGGCAGACTCCTATTCCATGCTCACTCCCACATTTGTTTCCTGACATGTACGGCGCAATTCTCCGCTCCCGCGCGGCATCGGGAAGGCCGTCGTGAACTCGGCCGAGTTTCACAACGGCGTCGGAGGCCACTCCTCGCACCTATTCACACCCCCCCCCCCCCCCCCCCCCCCCAGGGGATTAGGAGCGGCATTGTGAGAAACTCGGCCGCCGGGCCTTGACGCTTGCGTCAAAGCGAGGCGCCGAGAATGACGCGACGGCGGCGCCTAAGTGAAGTCAGCCGCGCATGCGCAGGTTGGCCGGCTCCAACCCACGCATGCGCGGTTGCCGTCTTCCCCTCCGCTGCCCCGCAAGACATGGCGGCTTGATCTTGCGGGGCGGCGGAGGGGAAAGAGTGCGTCTCTTAGAGACGCTGGCCCGACGATCGGTGGGCACCGATCGCGGGCCAGTCCCCTCCCGGGCACGGCCGTGGCGCTCGATCCCCTCTCCGCCCCCCACAGGCCCCAAACTTACCTTTCGCGCTATGTTTTCACGCCGGCAGCGACCAGGTGTGGTTGCCGCCGGCGTGAACAGGTCGGGAACGTCAGGCCGCTCGGCGACCGGCGACCGGCGATTCTGCGACACGTCATTTTGGGGGGGGTGGGAGAATCACGGTGGGTGCCAGAGCGGCGTGTCGTGATTCGCCCGGCCCTCCCGCGATTCTCCCACCCGGCATGTGGAGCGGAGAATCGCGCCCGTAATGTTCCAAGCTGAGGGCGTATGCAAATAATTGAAGACAATAAACAAAACTCAATGTGAAAACAAAAATGTTTCTCTTTCATGGGGCGTGGGTGGCGCTGGCACGAGCCAGAATTTGTTGAATAGTTATGTCTCACGAGACCATTTCAGAGGGCAGCCAAGAGTCAACATGTAGGCCAGACTAGGCAAGGATGGAAAATTTCTCTCCTTAAAAAAGGATGTTAGTGAATCGGATGTTTTTAAGCACAATCATCACGGTCACCCTCATTAGCTTTATAATTCAGATTTATTAATTGAGTTCAAATTCCAAGAACTGCCATGATGGGTTTTGAACCTGCACCTCCAAAGCACTATCCACGGCTTCTGGATGTTTAGCCAAGTGACATTATGTCTATGCTACTACCATCCGAGTGATAAGGGTTCCATGGCCATATTTTTAAAAAAATTTAGAGTACCCAATTAATTTTTTCCAATTAAGGGGCAATTTAGCATGGCCAATCTACCTACCCTGGGTTGTGGGGCGAAACCCACGCAAACACGGGGAGAATGTGCAAACTCCACACGGACAGTGACCCAGAGCCGGGATTCGAACCTGGGACCTTGGCACCGTGAGGCAGCAGGGCTAACCCACTGCGCCACCGTGCTACCCTGTTTTGAAGGTGCCCGCCAGTTTCCACCTGATTTCCAGCTGTTAGCCTGTCCACCCAGCTCCAAAAGCCCCCGGAGAGAGCACCAAGCTTTCTAACCACCACAGCAGACTCCAGTGCAGAACCCCACAGGAAATCTGGGCCAGTCCTTGCGCAGTGAGAGGTTGGCCACGGACTGCAAAATCTGGCCCCAATATGTCCTTTCGCAAACGTCAAGACTGACTGTGTTCACCTCAAGCTGCTGCCCAATTCCAACAATTCTGCGGACAAGTTCCCGGAGGTGGCGCACATACCAGTCTGACCGGACCACAGCAACACTGACTCACTCGCCTGGACGTCAGGCTTGGGAAATGGGAATGTTCTGGGAATCAGATATCAACAACATTTGGCTAACAGTGCCCAGACAATGCTGTGCAATCGCTGATTCAAACCTATTGTGTAGCGAAGTTACAGCGAGTTTGGTGCCAAAGTGACTCGATACTAATTCACAGGGGTGAAGTATGTCGAGCTGTTGGCAAAAAGATATCTGGTGAATCACAGTTATGTCATCATCCCTGTGTGCATGGCATGAATATGATAACAATGTTGCCCTTGCTGATCAATGATTTGCAGACTTACAGAAACAGATGTGTCACAGTGCATCATCTTCCTGTTTGTATCTGACACACAGGCGGGGCCAAGCAGTCATTCGGACACGTTAGGTGATTAACCAAAATCTAAGCTGCTTCTTCAGCGGGGAGTTTCAGCTCTTGGTCAGTTTAAAACGGACTAGAAATGAAGTGATTTTCCCCCTCCCTCACTTGGTGGACCCCTGGTTCTGAGAGCAGTTGACACATTCTTGCGATCAAACCCCTCTGTGGCTCCGCCCTCCCCATCTCTGCAACCCCCTCCAGCCTGAAAATGAAAATCGCTTATTGTCACAAGTAGGCTTCAAATGATGTCACTGTGAAAAGCCCCTAGTCGCCACATTCCAGCGCCTGTTCGGGGAGGCTGGTGCGGGAATTGAACCGTGCTGCTGGCCTGCCTTGGTCTGCTTTCAAAGCCAGCGATTTAGCCCTGGACATGTTATCCCTGCCCCTCCAATTCTGGCCTCTTGTGCATCCTCAGCTTCCTCCTCCCTGTCTTGTTATGATCTTGACGTAGCATAAGCTGCTTCCTTGATGTGGACTCTGACAAAGGAAGGTTCAGACGTGGAGATAATTTCAACACATTTATTAAACTATTTACAATTCTCCTACTCGGGCTCACCACTACTGTTAATCCTTCTATAGCTACTCAGACTGACAAACCAGTCTGCTACAATCCACGTGGTGGGTGTGATGTTGAATTAACCCTGTGTCTGTAGTCACTGAGTGTCTCCACTGGAAAGAGGAAGATCATGTGTGCTGTGTTCTTTATATATGGGTTGGTGTAATTCCCCCCCCCTGTGGTAGTGTCACCTCTGTGTGTATCGTGAATGCCCATTGGTCGTGTCCTATCTTACTGACCTATTGGTTGAGTGTCTGTGTGTCATGTCTCTGGTGCTCCCTCTAGTGTCTAGCTAGTCTACGTGTACTTACATTAACCCCTTGTGTATCTACAGTGATGCGTATCACCACACACCCCAGAGCGTGGGGAGCTCTGAAGAAGAGTCACCCGGACTCGAAATGTTAACACTGTTTCTCTCGCCATAGGTGCCGACAGGCCTGCTGAGTATTTCCAGCGTTTTCTGTTTTCGTTTCAGATTTACAGCATCCGCCGTGTTTCTCTTTTATTCCCTCTCCCCATGGCAGTCGTGCCTGGAATTTTTTTCCAAGAATGTCCACATCGTTCTCTGATCTTCTGGCTCTTAGCTCTGAGTTGCACGGTTTCCACTTGAGGACAGAAATCAAGGTCGACGCGCCAGTGTCCCGTGGGGTTCCTTGTGTTGCTTCTTTCAGGATAGCTGGCACAGTGTTCACAAAGACCACAAAACAGCTTCAACTTAAACAGAGCTATAAATTTATTCACACTACTGTTATGTGAGAGTACTTTAAGAAATGGACGTTTAAGCAAAGTACCTTTAAGAAATGAAGCAGCTCATATTACTGAAGTGATGTCAGAGGGTGGGGGTAGTGGAGTTGAGCTCACTTCTGCTTTTTGGGAGTTTTAGTTTCAGTTTTTGTGAAAAAGAGCTTGGGTGTGTCTGTGTTTGCAGTGAGCTGGATCTGCTGTGATCTCTGCCAGGAAAGATTATCTCTGAACCATTTGGGTGATTTAAACTCATAATAGTAATGTCTTTAACCTGATGTGTTTCTGTTGTTAAAGGTGTTAAGTCTTTTGGAGGTTTGAAGGAACATTTGAGGGATTATTTAGTGTTGTATTATTTTCGGGGTTATCTTTGAAGTAAGGGGTGTTAAGTGATCCAATTTTTATTTAAAAAGGTTAAGTTGAATTCATGGAATAAACATTGTGTTGTGTTTAAAAACCCACGTGTCCATAATTGTAATACCACACCTGGAGACCAAGCCGTGTGCTTCAAAAGCAACAATACATTAAAGGGAGAGGTTGGTTGAACTCCATGATACATTTTGGGGTTCTGAAAACGCCGCTCCCAAAACACTACTAACTTGGATTCGACACATACTCCTAAAGAATACACAGCTGATTAATAACATGTAAAGTACATTCATTAACAGCTAATCTCACTACTGGTTCAAACTATGATCTGCTCTACTGACTCTCACCAGCTAGCTCCTGTACACTCTCCCCCAAGGCTTAGCATCAGTGGCTTATATAGTTGAAACTGTAGCTCCCTATAGTGGCTACTCTTGACACTTTATTAACCCTTGTGGTCCTGATAAATAATTCCACAGTGCCTGCCTGAGGGAGTCTTGCAGTGTTGGAGATTTGCATCAGACCTGAAACTGAGGCTCCATCTGCCCTCTCCTGTGTATAGAAAATATCCCATGACCTTATTTTGAAGAAAAACAACGATGTTATCCCTGCTGTTCTGGCCAATATTTATACCTCAAATCAACGTCGTACATTTTTCGGTCATCATCACATTATTTTGTTTGTGGGAACTTGCTGACCATAAATTAGCTGCACGGTTTCCTTCTATACAACAACAACTGCACTTCAAAAGCACTCTATCAGCTGTCCATCTGCTGGTCATTATAGGCACTATAAAAATGAAGTTATTCCTTAACTATGCAGTTTTGGACTCCTGATCCAAGGAAAGATATACTGGCATTGTAGGCAGTCCAGAGAAGGTTCACTAAGTTGATCCCGGGTATGGAGAGATTTTCTCTTGCGGAGAGGTTGAATAGGTTGGGTGTACTCATCGAGTTCAGAAGAATGAGAGGCCACCTTATTGAGAACGAGGATTCTCAGGGGGCTCGACAGGGTAGATGGTGAGAGATTGTTTCCCCTTGTGGGAAAGTCTAGGACCGGAGGGCATAACGTGAGAGTAAGGGATCGCCTATTTAAAGACAGAGATGAGGAGGAATTTCTTCTCTCTGAGGGGAAGAAGTGAAGCTGTAGAGTCCTTCACCGTAGAGAGCTGGAGAGGCTGGGCCGCTAAGTATGTTCAAGGATAAGAAGACTGATTTTTAATCAATCAGTGAGGGAATCGAAGATTATGGGGATAAAATGGGAAAGTGGAGTTGAGGATTATCACATCAGATCAGCCAGGATCTCGTTGAATGGCGGAGCAGACTCGATGGACCGAATGGCCAACTTCTGCACCCATGTCTTATGGAGTGTGGAGTTTGCACATTTTCCTCGTGTCTGCCTGGGTCTCACGCCCACAACCCAAAGATGTGCAGGGTAGGTGGATTGGCCACGCTAAATTGCCCCTTCATTGGGGGGAAAAAATAATTGGGTACTCTAAAAATTTATAAAAGCAAAAATATGGAACTAAAAGTCGAATGAAACCATTGTCTATTGTATAAAAACCCATCTGGTTCGATAATGTCCTTTCGGGAAGGAAATCTGCCGTCCTTACCCGGTCTGGCCTATATGTGACTCCAGACCCACAGCAATGTGGTTGACTCTGAACTGCCCCCTCAAGGGCAATTAGGGACGGGCAATAAATCCTGGCACAGCCAGTGACGCCCACATCCCATGAACAAATTTTTTAAAATTCTAATTGTGAAATTTACCTCTCATTGTATAAAGCTAGGTTCCCACACCAGCCTCCCCGAACAGGCGCCGGAATGTGGCGACTAGGGGCTTTTCACAGTCACTTCCTTTGAAGCCTACTGGTGACAATAAGCGATTTTCATTATTTTTCCAGATTGTTAGAAATTAACCATCACACAGGAGGAACACTGACAAGACCCATTTTAAAAAACGCATAACTGGTTAAATTCGGGAATAGACTTTAGTACTTGTGCAACCTTTGCAAAAATTATTGCTTGCAACTGAACCCCTTGTTTGCTGGTGGGTTTTGAGTACTCTTAGAACATAGAACAGTACAGCACAGAACAGGCCTTTCAGCCCTCAATGTTGTGCCGAGCCACGATCACCCTACTCAAACCCACATATCCACCCTATACCCGTAACCCAACAACCCCCCCCTTAACCTTACTTTTATTAGGACTCTACGGGCAATTTATCATGGCCAATCCACCTAACCCGCACATCTTTGGACTGTGGGAGGAAACCGGAGCACCCGGAGGAAACCCACGCACACACGGGGAGGACGTGCAGACTCCGCACAGACAGTGACCCAGCCGGGAATCGAACCTAGGACCTTGGAGCTGTGAAGCATTTATGCTAACCACCATGCTACCCTGCTGCCCCTTGTCAGTATATAAAATAAACAATGCAACTCCAACCTGTTTTACTGCACGAGAAGGTGCAACTTAAGCAATTGAAGCCTCTTTGTTTGTCAACAGAAACCTAAGATACAACAGGGGAAGAGGGCTAAGCTAGACTAAATCATCTTCCAAATCTTTCTTGAATCAATTAGGGAGCAAGTTGGCTTGGAGCCTCTTTGATGTATGTCCACACAACTGATAAATTGACCTTGGGCTTCAAGCTACAAATTGGAAGAAAAGACTTGCGTTTCACGTATTCCTCTCACGTCCTCAAGGTACTCCGAAGCATTTTACAGAAATGAAGCAGTTTTAAAGTGCAGATATGTTGCTGTCGGAAACATGGCAGGTGGAGCCCACATTGCCCCCTTGTGTACAGAATGTACATTACACCTTGTCTCAACACAGATTATTGATTTATTCAGAAATATATCTAATAATCTTTATTGTCACAAGTCGGCTTACTTTCACACTGCAATGAGGTTACCGTGAAAAGCCCCGAGTCGCCACATTCCGGCGCCTGTTTGGGTACACAGAGGGAGAATTCAGAATGTCGAAAGTCTTTCGGGACTTGTGGGAGGAAACCGGAGCACCCGGAGGAAACCCACGCAGACACGGGGAGAACGTGCAGACTCCGCACAGACAGTGACCCAAGCCGGGAATCGAACCTGGGATCCTGGCGCTGTGAAGCAACAGTGCTAACCACTGTGCTACCGTGCTACCCAGAAAAAGAATGTGGAGTTTTTTTTTATCATTGCAGCGATATTTGAAATTCCGCAAATACAACTTAGAGCCAGTCAGGATGTTTAAGCAGAAATTATGAAGTTAGTAGGCCAGTAAAAACCCTGTTACACATCACTGAAATGAAAGCGTATCATAGAATCCCTACAGTGCAGGAGGCGGCCATTCGGCCCATCGAGTCTACGCCGACCCTCTGAAAGAGAACCACCCTACACAGGCCCAATCCCCCGCCCTATCCCCACAATTCTACCTAGGGGCAATTTATCATGGCCAATCCACCTAACCAGCAGATCTTTGGACTGTGGGAGGAAACTGGAGCACCCGGAGGAAACCCACGCACACACTGGGAGAATGTGCAAACTCCACACAGACAGTCACCTGAGGCCGGAATCGAACCCGGGTCCCTGGCGCTGCGAGGCAGCAGTGCTAACCACGTATTGAATGTCTATTAAAACGTGCTTGCTTGTTCATGCGAAAAGTCATTATTCCTCAATAGGGTGTAACAGGCAAAGAGCATATGAGTGGAGGTTCTCATCAATTCAATTGACTGCAGTCTCGGGATGCTCCAACAGCACAGCCCCTGGAGAAAACTGGAAGCGACCGCGATTCCCAGTCCCACCCAAGATCAATTGAGAAGCGTGATATTATGCTGGCTGGCCACTTAAGGGGCTGGATTCTCCGTTATTGCGACTATGTCCCTACGCAGGCGACAAAACTGTGCAGTTTCACGCCAAACGTGAAAGGGCAACAAATCCCTGTTCCTGCAGGGGGCGAGTAGGGAGCCGGAGTAGATCTAGCAGCTTTTTCTGCCAAATACTGCACTTCCGAGTCGAAGGCCGCGCATGGGCACAGCGCCCGCCCTCAACGCCCGCACAAACATTTCTTGGCCGCCTATAAGGCCCCCCTGCCCTCCAATCAGCCCACCCCCGCCACGCGAGTATTCCGACCGGCTGGAGCACATTACATCCACGCTGCCGGGGCTTCGGCCGGTTGGGGGCGGAGGATGTCAGGGCGGGTCTCTGGCAATGGCCCCAGGCGGAGCGGCGTACTCCCTGAGTACCCCGCTTTTCGGGGCACGCAGGATCCGGGAACCGGTGCCGGTCCAGATTCCTTGCGGGAAAATGGATTCTACGCCTCCGGCACTGGGCGGGATTTCGGTGTCGGGGTGCGGAGAATCCAGCCCAAGATTCCTGAAGATAAAATGACCAATTTTACAACTATTGTACAAACAATGAAATAGGGCATGTTTAAAAAAAACAAAATTTCAAGTACCCAATTCTTTTTTTCCCAATTAAGGGGCAATTTAGCCAATCCACCTCGCCTGCACATCTTTTGGGTTGTGGGGGCGAAACCCACGCAGACACGGGGAGAATGTGCAAACTCCACACGGACAGTGACCCAGAGCCGGGATCGAACCCGGGTACTCGGCGCAGTGAGGTAGCAGTGCTAACCACTGCTCCACCATCCCGCCCTTGAATAGGGCATGTTTTGTCAGTCAAACTAAATTCTGACTTCCAAGATATCATAACAGAAAAAAAGAAGTCCACACCAGAACAAGAACAACAGGATCTCCCAGACCAAAATGAAATGAACGGCCAGCTGATCTAATGGTCATGCTTTGGACAAGAATATTGGCTGGGAAACTCCCAGCTCTTCCCTGGCATTACCATGGAATCTTAGGGCACAATTCACCCCAAAAAACCACATTAGATCCACGCTGACTAAGTGTCATTTTGGGCGGGTTTCGTCGGGTGATTCCCGCTGGATGTTTGGTCCCGATCCCGATCATTTTGTGGGAGCTTGGAGAGACTGTCACTGAAAAATCCCACATTTAAAATATTTTCTGGAAATGGGGAACTAAAGACACTGGGCGGGATTCTCCGAACCCCCCGCCAGGTCGGAGAATCTCCGGGGGCCGGCATCAATCCTGCCCCGCCGTGTCCCGAATTCTCCGCCACCCGAGATTCGGCGGGGGTGGGAATCGCGCCGCGCCGGTCAACGCCCCCCCCCCCCCCCCCCCCCCCAGCGATTCTCCAGCCCATGATGGGCCGAAGTCCCATCGCTGGCAAGCCTCTCGTGCCGGTGTGGATTAAACCACCTCTCTTACCGGCGGGATTGGCGGCGTGGGCGGGCGCCAGGGGTCCTGGGAGGGGGGGGGGGGGGGCGCGGGCCGATCTGACCCGGGGGGGGTGCTCCCACTGTTGCCTGGCCCTCGATCGGGGCCCACTGATCGGCGGGTGGGCCTGTGCCATGGGTCACTCTTTTACTTCTGCCTTCGCCATGGTCTTCACCATGGCGGAGGCGGAAGAGACCCCCCTCCCCTGCGCATGCGCCGGTATGACGCTGGGAGCCGCAGATGCTCCGACGCATGCACGGACTTACGCCAGCCGGCGAAGTCCTTTAGGCCCCGGCTGGCGTGGCGCCAAAGGCCGTTCACGCCAGCCGGCGGAGCGGGAACCACTCCGGTACGGGCCTAGCCCCTCAATGTGAGGGCTTGGCCCCTAAAGGTTTGGAGACTTCCGCACCTTTGGGGCGGCCCGATGCCGGAGTGGTTCACGCCACTCCATCCTGCCGGGACCCCCCACCCCGCCGGGTAGGGGAGAATCCCAGCCACTGACAAGATCGGCTCCTCAGAGAACGGGGCAACTTTTTTGAAGGACGCCCAGATCTCAAAGTTAGGTTGAGATCTCGGAACCCTTCAAACCCCCCCCCCCCCCCCACCCCCTCATGCACCCATGCATGCCCCCTTCAACCCCCCTTTCATGGGCATGGCCACCCTAAGGTACAGCCCTTTGGCAGTGCCCTTGACACCCAGACACTGCCCCTTGGCACCCTGGAAGCGCCAACCTGGCACCTGGTCAGAGCCCGGGTGCATTGCCCTGCCCTGTCCCTGACCACCCTGGGGCTCCAATAGTCTCCGAACCTCCAGCGTGGCCATCAAATCTGTTTTTTATTTTTGGAGACCAGTGCTAATTTGCGCTGGCCTCAGGCTTTGCTGCAGGAGCCAGGAGACTGTGGCCTCGAGCGGACTCATATAAATATGACGATCTGGAACACACCCAGCGAGGGGGTGAACCAGATCGCGGCGGGTGTAGCAGGTCAGGTACACTGCGTTTGGCTTGACGAGAAACCTGGTTTTGGACTCTCCCGCTATTCACCGAGTGTAGGGGGATCAGCGCCGGGTACAATGCGAGGGAAAATCGCGCCCTTAATCTTCACTATAACCACAGGAATGAGCAGATGTGACCTCGGGTTAGCATGTTGTCCAAAGGATGGGCAACCCGGCTCCATGCATTGGAGTGCCAGCTTAGGGCACGTGCTGAAGATGGGTCTGTGAACCCAGGAGCCTCTGGGAGCGATTGTTTCTCTCCAAATGGCTCGAGTTTGCATTGACCCATAATACAATGTTTGGAGAGTAGGTGGAGACTATGGGGGGAGGGAATGATTGACGTTAGGGGGTGAAATCCTAAACCCCTTTCTTTATAAACACATTCATGGTTTTATTCCCCAAGGTCACACCACAGCCTTCAATGGCTGTACTTAAAAGTACATTAAACTATAATTGCCCCATTGAGATTATTCCGAGTCACCGACAGCCACACATTAGGATGTTTGCTAATTATAATTCCACTGGGATTAAAATGCAGCTAATTTGACTAAAAATAGATCCGAAAGAGTATAAGATCCAAGAACATTGGAGGGCATTTATTTTGCACCTTCTTGGCAAAATGCCTGTTGCATTAATATTAGAGTTTGGAGGTGTGGGCTATTTAATTCTTTTTGTGTTCCACGTTAGTTTAGCCACAAGCATAGTGTTGATCAATGCATCGGTCCTGCTGGCTCTGTTGATCAGGAAGTTTTTCCTGAAGGAGAATAGGTTCTTGTTCATGTTGAGTACCTGTATAAGTGATCTGGGGACAGGAGTTTCCTGGTACTACTCTGGCCTTTTTGACACATTGGACGCATTCCCTCCACGGAATGGGACTTACTTCATTGGGCCCACTTTCATGGGACTCTCCTACCTGATCACCTTGGCAGCCCAGGCGGACCGTTACCACGCTATCATTTCGCCCTTTCGATATGCCCAAAGAATGACCCGTACCAGAACAGGGATTGTCATTGCCTGTCTGTGGATCTACGCCTATACAGTGGCTGCCGTACAGAACCTAGTCACCTCAGCCATTGGCATGAAAATCAGTGGCATCGGTTCACTCATTTGCAACTTAACAACGTACGTCATTATGGTGGTGCTGAACATCAAGCTGTATCTGATTGCTAAGTATCAGCTGGAGAAGGAGCCACCCTCGGCAGCAAGGGAGAATAAGAGAACCTCACTCTACCTGATTGTGGTTGTGGCAAGTTGCTTCCTCGCCTTTTGGCTGCCCATCTTCCTCAACGTCATAGTCTGCTCGTTTTCGCGACGCTTCTGCTTGAGATTTAGAACGGACGGGTTGGACCCCCTGAGAATCCTGCCACGGGTCAATGCAGCTCTCACCCCTGTTTTGTACATCAGGGGTTGCGCCCCTCTGAAAGAGATCGTGATGACCAGAGTGTGGAAGTGCTGCCGAAGGGGTGCTCGGTGAGTAAATAGTTAAAAATAGGCTTTCTGTGGACAGATGTGAACGGTGCCAAAGAGGCCCGGCCAACCACGCCCACATGTTCTGGTCTTGCCCCAGACTTGTGGAGTACTGGACAGCCTTCTTCGAGGCTATGTCCAAAGTGATGGGGGTGAGGGTGGAGTCATGCCCGATAGTGGCGGTCTTCGGGGTCTCGGACCAGCCAGATCTATTCCTGGGGAGGAGGGCAGACGCCCTTGCCTTTGCCTCCCTGATCGCCCGCCGTAGAATCCTGTTTGGCTGGCGGTCAGCAGCACCACCCAGAGCTGCGGACTGGCTGTCCGACCTCTCGGAATCTCTCCAAATGGAGAAAATCAAATTCGCCATCCGAGGGTCAGACGACGGCTTCCACAGAACGTGGGAGCCATTCGTGCAATTGTTCCGGGACCTGTTTGTGGCCAACATACAAGAGGAAGAATAGTCAGGTGGCCAAGAATCAGGGGAAAATGGACGGGAATCGGGGGATGGTAGCCGGGGGGGGGGCTACGGGTTCGTTATGGGGGTTTGTTCGCATGGTTTTACGCTTATTTCTTTTTCTTGTTAATTTATTGTTTTTGTATTGGAGGGGAGGGGTTACTGTTTTTCTCTGTTGTGATAAAAATTTGTTGTTGAAAACTTGAATAAAAATTATTCCAAAATAAAAATAATCTCAGCAGCAACCGGTGGGGGGGGGGGGGGGTTGGGGTCTGTAAAGGGGGTTTGTTTTTGCGACTGTTTCTTTGCTACTTTCTTCTTTTTTGTATTGTTATTAATTTATTGCTTTGTATTGGTGGGGGGGGTCCTTCTTTCTGTTTATTTCTATACCTTGTTTATTTTATTGTTGGGAGAAAATTTGTTGTTGAAGAATTTGAATAAAAATTATTTAAAAAAAAAAGGCTTTCTCAGGTAAAGACTGAAGGACAGAATATGAACAGGATAGTATTGTGTATTCGGGGCTGGTTTAGCTCACTGGGCTAAATCGCTGGCTTTGAAAGCAGACCAAGGCAGGCCAGCAGCGCGGGCTCAATTCCCGTACCAGCCTCCCCGAACAGGCGCCGGAATGTGGCGACTAGGGCCTTTTCACAGTAACTTCATTTGAAGCCTACTCGTGACAAGAAGCGATTTTAATTTCCATTTCTTCAGTTCAGATTCGCTGCCTATCATGCATCGTGAAATCAGAGATGTGCTCGCTATTTCTCAGGAAATTGTAAAAATGAGGTGAAACAAAAGGAAACTTCCTGAAAACATTCGTTAGGTAACTCCATACGGCGAGCAAATAAATACTTGGCACAGTGTCAGTGCTGGTCTGAAATCCACCACCGCACTATTCTGGCAGTGGCATTAACCTGAAATAAATTAAATCCCAACCAGAGGATGCAAGGGGAATTTCAATCGAATGCTTGTTAATATTTTAGAGTATATTTTTATGGGCAACGAGCACCGTGACCTTGGGAGGCAGAGATTGTGAAACACAGGAGATTCTGGAAATCCTTTCAGCACTCAGTCCTGGAGTGGAACTTGAACCAATAACCTTATTGTCACAAGTAGGCTGACATTAACATCCTGTTTGGGTACACAGAGGGAGAATTCACAATGTCTAATCCACCTAACAGCACGTCTTTCGGGACTTGTGGGAGGAAACCGGAGCACCCGGAGGAAACCCACGCAGACACGGGGAGAACGTGCAGACTCCGCATAGACAGTGACCCAAGCCGGGAATGGGGGGCAGCTGGTTCAACAGACTAATGGACCCCAAGTCAAGAATGCATAGTGAGGCTTGAATGAATAATTATTTTTTTTTAAAGTTTTTTCACACATGCTGTTGTTACTCCAGGTTACTCAGTGGTTCTGCTGGCTAAATGGACATGAATGTGCAATAGGTTGGCATGGAAGGTACGAGAGGCTATAAATTTAGAACAGTACAGCACAGAACAGGCCCTTCGGCCCTCGCTGTTGTGCCGAGCAATGATCACCCTACTCAAACTCACGTATCCACCCTATACCCGTAACCCAACAACTCCCCCTTAACCTTGCTTTTTAGGACACCACGGGCAATTTAGCATGGCCAATCCACCTAACCCGCACATCTTTGGACTGTGGGAGGAAACCGGAGCACCCGGAGGAAACCCACGCACACACGGGGAGGACGTGCAGACTCCGCACAGACAGTGACCCAGCTGGGAATCGAACCTGGGACCCTGGAGCTGTGAAGCATTGATGCTAACCACTATGCTACAGTGCTGCCCCAACGGGCTATGGGTGGCAGCATGGGGTGGCATGAGATGGTAGGGATGGGACATCGGGAGTTGTGGGGGATACATGGTGTGAGGGAAGAGGGCTCATGGGCTGTTTTGTGTTTTATTGTTTTTATTGTAACTGTGCAGAGTCCCAGAACATAGATGCAGGCCTTTTAAACATCCTGTCACCCCCCCCCCCCCCCCCCCCCCGCGGCTACTTCTAAACTCTTTGCAGGCACTTCTCCCAAGGTGGGAATACCATGCCAGGAAATTTCCCCAACTCCTGCTAATCATCTCAAAGGAGGAAATCCAGCCCTTAGAGCCTGGAAACGTAAGCTGCTAACCTCCAGCTGGGCCTCCAGCACTGGGTTCCATGAATCACACAATGGTTCCAGCACAGATGGAAGCCATTTGCCTCGTCTTCTCCATGGTGGACCCTCTGCAGGAGCAACTCCAATGGTCCCACCCCTCCAGCCTTACCCCAAAGTCCTGCTGTAGATTGCTCTTCAGGTACTTATCCAATTCCCCTGGGAAAGTCCCAGTTGAAATCTACCTCCGCCATGCTCTTGGGCAGATCCTAATCACTCACTGCCTAACAAGGCTTTTCCTCATGTTACTCGTAGTTCGCTTGTCAATCACCGTAAATCAGTGTCTTCTGGTTCTCAACCCATCTGCCAATGGGAATAGTTTCTGTCTGTCTGGGAATGAATGAATGATATGACTTTACCTATATTTCATCACTTTGTCATTCATATGCTTATTTAGATGATCCTATTTTGGTCTATTTCAAAGTGAAAAAGAGGTATTATTGTGACATATTGAGAAACTTTAGAACATAGAACATAGAACATAGAACAGTACAGCACAGAACAGGCCCTTCGGCCCTCGATGTTGTGCCGAGCCATGATCACCCTACTCAAACCCACCCTATACCCGTAACCCAACAACCCCCCCCCTTAACCTTACTTTTAGGACACTACGGGCAATTTAGCATGGCCAATCCACCTAACCCGCACATCTTTGGACTGTGGGAGGAAACCGGAGCACCTGGAGGAAACCCACGCACACACGGGGAGGACGTGCAGACTCCGCACAGACAGTGACCCAGCCGGGAATTGAACCTGGGACCCTGGAGCTGTGAAGCATTTATGCTAACCACCATGCTACCGTGCTGCCCCGATTTAATGCCCATGCTCTAGATTGCATCAAGTACCATTCACCCATCGGCTTCCTGCTTGCTGACCTACATCGGCACAGTCCACTGATGCTCAATTTTTTAATTCTCATTTGTATCCCTCCCTGACCTATCTCCCCCCCCCCCCCCCCCCCCCCCCCCCCCCCAATGTCTCTAATCTCCTCCAGCCTTACAACCCTCTGGGATATGCTCCTCCAACCCGGACTTCTTGTCCTTCTCTTACTTTGTTAACCCCATCATTGGTGGCCATGTCTTCAGTCTTCCCGCACCCTCCAAGCTGGACGGCATGGTAGCACAGTGGTTTGCACTGTTGCTTCACAGCTCCAGGGTCCCGATGTTCGATTCCCGGCTTGGGGTCACTTTCTGTGCGGAGTCTGCACGTTCTCCCCGTGTGTGCGTGGGTTTCCTCCGGGTGCTCCGACTTCCTCCCACAGTCCAAAGATGTGCAGGTTAGGTGGATTCGCCATGATAAATTGCCCCTAGTGTCCAAAAAGGTTAGGTGGGGTTACTGGGATAGGGTGGAGATGTGGGCTTAAGTAGGTTGCTCTTTCCAAGGGCCGGTACAGACTCAATGGGCCAAATGGCCTCCTTCTGCACTCCAAATTCTATGAAGCTCTGGAATTTCATCTCCTGACCTCACTGCCTCTTCCCCCACCTTCTCCACACTTATTAAAACCTATCCCTTTGACCAAGCTTTCCTCTCCTTCTCCTGATGTTTCCTTCTTTGGCACTGTGTCAGTTCTTGCTCAATTAGGCATCTCTGAGGAGCCCTGGAATGTTGTACCAGCTGTTCTAAATGTTTAAAGATGCTACATCAGTGTAAATGATCATTGCTGTATGACCTATTGCACTGTGTCATGTCTGAGACCCAGGTTCTCATCATTAACATTTTGTGTTTCTTGTAACTCGTTTCTAGGATCAATCCAGGTGGAGGAAACTGAACTGTGAGGAATGATTGGCACCAGAAATTGGAAGAAGAAGGCTGGAAATATATCACCCGAACAACCTCAGTTTCAAGCTATTAAATTACATTTAGAAGCCTACTTACAAATTGTTTCAGTTTGCAAGATACTCGCAAAATAAAATTGGATCTTGTTTGAGTAGACAGCAAACCTGTGTGAGTAAGCAAGACTACTTTGAATAAATAGTGTTATTGGAAAAGGACTTGTGATTGTGTTTTTTTTAAAATTCATTCACGGGATGTGGGCCTTGCTGGCTGGGTCAGCATTTATTGCCCAACCCTGAGGAAATTTAAGAGTCAATCACATTGTGGGTCTGGAGTCACATGTAGGCCGGACCAGGTAAGGACGACAGATTTGATTCCCTAAAAGGACATTGGTGAACCACATGGGTCAATCGACAATGATTTCATGGCCATCTTTAGACTATCAATTCCAGATTTATTATTTTTAAAAATTGAATTCAAATTTCACCATCTGTCATGGCGGGAATCGAACCCAGGTTCCCAGGGCAGGACTCCGGGTCACTGAAGGTATAGTCGCCATAGTCCCAGAAGACCATAGGCTGCTTTCCCCTCTGAGGGGGAGAGATGACAGGTGTTTAACCCGAGGATCGCCACACCTCAGGCAAGGGTGAGGTTGAGGAGGCGGGGCGGGGCCTTCATAAATAACCTCAGCCGGTACGGGAATTGAACCGCACCACTGTCAATAGCTGGAGACAAATACACAAGTTGCTACACCATTGGCTGCGTTTAGTAAGGGACTTTTAAACAAGCAGAAGATGTAATACAAATGTAACAGCAACTTATACCGATATTGAGGCTTTAACGTACTAAAATGTCCTAAGTTTCACAGCAGCATTATGAAGCAGAATGGGAAAAGTTAATTCTCTCTTTCAAGGAAGTCAGATTGAAAGTCAGTGGGCGAGATTCTCCGCAAATGCAGAGAATCGTAAAGGCTGCCGTGGGACAGGCCGTGACCCACAGCAGCCTTCACGCCCACGTCCGCGGCCGATTCTCCTCCCCGGGCGGGGCTAGGAGCGCGGCCCCATGTGTCACAGGGGCGCGGCCTTGACGACGGTCGTCAAGGCCGCACGTCAAGCGTCACGCCGGCTGACGCGGCCGATGATGTCAGCCGTGCATCCGCAGGTTCGACAACGCCAACACGCGCGAGCGATTCGTGGCGTGGGTCGGGCGTGGGGGGGGAGAATAGCGGGAGGGCGTGAAAAATGTTGGGAGGCCCTCCCGCTATTCTCCCACCCGGCGTGGGGGGCGGAGAATCGTGCCCAGTAAATATTAAATGCAAAAGCAGATCATCAGCACCAACTACTATTCACCATCTTAAACATTCATTCTTCCATCATCAATGCACAATGGCAACAAGGCCCACCATCCACAAGTTGCAATGCAGCAAATCATCAAAAGTTCTTCAACAGCACCACCAGATGCATGGGAACACCACCACCTGGAAGTTCCCCTTCAAGTCACTCACCACCCTGACTCGGAACTATATCGCTGTTCCTTCACTGTTGCTGGGTCAAAATCTTGGAACTCACTCCCTAACAGCACGGAGGGTGTACCTGCAACGTAAAGACTGCAGTTGGTTCAACAAGACGCCTCACCCATCCTCTTCTCAAACACAACTAGGGATTGGCAATAAATGCTGTCCTGGCCAGTGATGGCTACATCCCATTATTTAATAAAGTAAAAGCTGGCACATGCAGGCTGGGATGAATGGCCTCATTTTATGTTGTCTCATTCCATGGTTCTGCCCATCCCATCCTTTCCCAGACACCAGAAATTATCTCTGGTGATTACCTATCGCGTCATTTTATGTTGCCAGCCTTTGTTTTCTGTGGAACCATTTGTGGTGAATGCAACTTAGTAATTCTCACTGTATTTACCAATACCATTGTAAGCGCAGTAGCGTTATCCGACCACTAGGGGGAGTAGCTCTGGGAATGCTCAGGGGTTTGTACAGGGCTCCACCCTTGGCTCCGCCCATGACTCCTCCCCCTAGACTACTGTATAAATAACCGTGTCCAGAGCCAGCCTGAGTTCATCGAGAGTTCAACGGGTAACAGGCTGGCTCTGTAGTAAGTAGATTAAAACCACTGTTCATATCTTAAAGCACGTGTCTCGTGAATTGATGGTTCCATCACCATTTGACGCGGAATCACTTCTGTCACAATGGCAGGTTACTGGTGAACAACATATGGCATATTGTACACTCTTGGACAGGTATTGGCCTTGAAAGCTGAACTTTAACCTTCAATTCCAGCTGCTTTCCCCAGGTTCATCTTACATACAGTACCTACTCAGTCAGCTGGTAGAGAAATTCCTTCTGAATTAACCATCAGGGTTTATTCCAAACCTCCACCTTAACAGCACACAGAGAGAGAGAGAGAGACAGATATAGACAAACACCAATAAACGCATTAATAATGCTCCTGGCAGACCTCCGACACTGCACCCTCTGTAAGCATGGGTACATCAAACTGCCCACACCTAAGCTGCTCAAAGTCCCATTCACCCATCACCCCTGTTCTCACTGACCTACATTGGTACATTACCAGATTTGAGTCAACGTTAAAATTCTCATCCTTGTTTTCAAATGGTCACACTCCTCTAGTGTGACTAGTAATAGTGACACTCCTCTGTGTCACTATTACCTCCTCTGGCCCTATGACCCTATTATATCTCTGCAAGACCAGCCTATTTTTACTTTTATCTGGACTATTTATCGACTTCTCTTCTCAACGTGTATGTTGTGTTCTTCATTACTTTTCTCAGGGTGTTTTTTTTGTAATTAATAAGCTCACTCTTCCTTAGGCTCGAGGGAGCCTGGTTAAATTGGCTCCTTATAAAATGTAAACACATTTGGACTGGTAGACTGGGAGTCTTAAATTAGCCTGGTTGCGACCAACCGGTGGTGTGTGGGGGATGGGGGGGGGGGGGGGGTCAATAAGGGGAGCCAACTAATTCTCCCTCACCATGGGGTATAACAAAATTGGGGGTCCCGTCGCTGAGGACCTGGGTTCGATCCCGCCCTGGGTCACTGTCCGTGTGGAGTTTGCACATTCTCCCCGTGTCTGCGTGGGTTTCGCCCCCACAACCCAAAAGATCTGCAGGGTAGGTGGATTGGCCACGCTAAAACTGTCCCTGAAAGAAAAAAAGACTTGGGTACTCTAAAAAAAATTAAATAAAAATTTGGGATCCTGTTTGGGAAGTTAACAAATTAAGGGACCTGGCCCAGGGACTGGTCGTAACAATATTCCTGGCTAACTTATTTTCATGTTCTATTTTTGCCACTTTTAGCCAACCCTTTGATGTCCATTTTCTGGTTTCTAAAACTCACGACTGTTCTTTACAACAATAGCGGCCTTTTCTTTTTTTTTAATAAACAATTTTATTGAGGTAGTTTTTGGCTTTATAAACAGTTACAGACATCATCAGAAAGAAAGCAAAAAAGGCAAAAAATGTGCAAACATCCACGTACTTTCAATACTTCCATCGTAACATATTGCACAAGCCCGCTCCCCTCCCACCGGTACTACCCGCCATATTTTCCCTCCTACTCTACTCTACCCCCCCCCCCCTCCCCCCCCCCCCCCCCCCCACCCCCCCCCCGCTGACGCTCACTCTCCCGCAAAGAAGTCAATAAATGGTTGCCACCTCCGGGTGAACCCCTGCACAGATCCCCTCAAGGCGAACTTAATTTTTTCCATCCCCAGGAAACTCGACATGTCCGCAAGCCACCACTCAGTCTTCGGGGGCTTTGAGTCCCTCCACGCCAATAATATTCGTCGCCGGGCTATCAGGGAAGCAAAGGCCAACACATCGGCCTCTTTCTCCCCCTGGACGCCCGGGTCCTCTGAAACCCCAAAAATTGCCACCCCTGTACTCATCACCACCCTTGTTTTTAGCACCTGGGACATGACCCCCGCAAATCCCTCCCAGTACCCCCTCAGCTTAGGGCATACCCAAAACATGTAAACATGGTTCGCTGGTCCTCCCGCGCACCTAGCGCATTTGTCCTCTATCCCGAAAAATTTGCTCATCCGAGCCACCGTCATATGGGCCCGGTGAACGACCTTAAATTGGATCAGCCCGAGCCTAGCACATGTCGCGGTCGAATTTACCCTACTCAGGGCCTCTGCCCACAGCCCATCCTCCATTTCCCCGCCTAGCTCCTCCTCCCATTTAAGTTTCAGTTCCTCTGTCTGGGACCCTTCCTCCCTCATGAGCACCTTATATATATCCGAGACTCTGCCCTCCCCTTCTTCCCTCCTAGAGACTATTCTGTCGAGGATCCCCATTGGCGGGAGGCGTAGGAAAGATGGGACCTGTCTACGAACAAAGTCCCGCAACTGTAGGTATCTAAAATCATTTCCCCTTACCAACCCAAATTTCTCCTCCAAGTTCCTCAAACTCGCGAAGCTCCCTTCCAGGAACATATCACCCACCCTTCCCGCCCCTGCTCGCCGCCATACTCAGAACCCCCCATCCATACTGCCGGGGGCAAACCGATGGTTGTCGCAGATTGGCGCCCAGACAGACGCTCCCATCTCCCCCACATGCCTCCTCCACTGGCCCCATATCCGCAGGGTCGCCACCACTACTGGGCTGGTGGTGTACTTGGCCGGCGGCAGCAGTAGAGGAGCCGTGACCAGGGCTTCCAAGCTGGAGCCCCTGCACGAAGCCGCCTCCACCCGCTCCCAAATAGACCCCGTACCCACCATCCACTTCCTTATCATAGCGATGTTGGCCGCCCAGTAATAATTGATCAGACTCGGCAAAGCCAGCCCTCCCTCGCTGCGGTTCCTCTCCAACATCGCCTTCTTCACCCGCGGGGATTTTCCCGCCCAGACAAAGCTCATGATCAGCCCGTTAACTCTTTTGAAGAAGGACTGTGGGATAAAGATCGGGAGGCACTGAAAAATAAACAAAAATCGAGGGAGGATTGTCATCTTTACAGTCTGCACCCTCCCTGCCAGCGACAGCGGGAGTGCATCCCATCTCCGAAACTCTCCCTTCATTTGCTCCACCACCCTGGCCAAATTTAAGTTATGCAGCCTGCCCCAGTCTCATGCCACCTGGATTCCCAAATACCGGAAATTTTCCTCAACCAGCCTAAACGGTAGCCCTCTCAATCTGTTCTCCTGGCTCCTTGCCTGGACTACAAACATTTCACTCTTGACCGTATTTAATTTGTATCCTGAGAACTGGCCGAACTTCCTCAGCATTCCCAGTATAGTTCCCATCCCGGCCACTGGGTCCGACACGTACAGGAGCAGGTCGTCTGCATAAAGAGAAACCCTGTGTTCAACCCCGCCCCTCACCATCCCCTTCCAACCCTCTGCGGCTCTCAGCGCAATCGCCAGCGGCTCTATGGCCAGCGCAAACAGCAGCGGGGAGAGCGGGCAGCCCTGTCTGGTCCCTCGGTACCACCTAAAGTACTCCGACACTTCTCTGTTGGTCCTGACCCTGGCCCTCGGGGCCTGATATAATAATTTGATCCAATCCACCAATCCCTCCCCGAACCCAAACCGTCCGAGCACCTCCCATAGATAGTCCCACTCCACCCGGTCAAAGGCCTTCTCGGCGTCCATTGCCACCACTACCTCCACCTCTCTACCCGCCGGGGGCATCATTATCACATTGAGCAATCTCCTCGGATTGGCCGCCAGCTGCCTACCTTTCACGAACCCCGTTTGATCCTCCCCAATCACCTCCGGTACACAGTCCTCCATTCTACCCGCCAGTACCTTTGCCAGGAGCTTGGCGTCTACATTAATCAGGGAGATTGGCCTGTAGGACCCGCACGCCTCCGGGTCTTTACCCCGCTTCAATATCAGAGATATGGTGGCTTGTGACATTGTCGGCGGCAGGGTCCCTCTGTCCCTTGCCTCATTGAAAACCCTCGCCAAGACCGGGCCCACCAGCTCAGAGAACTTCCTATAAAACTCTACTGGCTATCCATCCGGCCCTGGGGACTTCCCCGACTGCATGGCCTTTAGGCCCCCCAATACCTCCTCTACTCTAATCGGGGCCCCCAGCTCTTCCACTCGCCCCCCCCCCAACTGTTGGGAATGTTAACCCGTCCAGAAACTTTTCATCCCCTCCGGTTCTTCCGGCGGCTCTGAAGTATACAGCTTACGATAGAAGTCCCGGAATACCCTATTCAATTCTGCCGGGTCCTCCACTTTGCGCCCCCCCTCGTCCCTCACTCTACCTATTTCCCTGGCCGCCTCCCTCCTCCTGAGTTGCTGCGCTAACAGTCTGTTAGCGTTTTCCCCATACTCGTACACCACTCCCCTCGCCTTCCTAAGCTGTTCCACGGCCCTGCTCGTGGATAGAGCCCCCAGTTCCGCCTGTAGTCTCTGCCTCTCCCTGAGTAAAACCTCCCCCGGGGACTCCGCGTGCTCTTCATCTATCCGACCCATTTCCCTGACCAATCTATCCATCTCTGCCCGGTCTGCCTTGGCTCTGTGGGCCCCAATTGAAATCAGCTCCCCCCGCACTACTGCCTTTAGCGCCTTCCACAAGGTCGCCGCTGAGACCTCCCTCGTGTCATTCACCTGCAGGTAATTGTTTATACATTTCCGAAGCCTCTCGCAGATCCCCTCCTCCGACAGCAGTCCCACATCTAGCCTCCATTGCGGGCGTTGATAGCTCGCTCCCCCGAACTGCAGGTCCACCCAATGCGGGGCATGGTCTGAAATGGTAATTGCTGAGTATTTCGTGTTCTTTACCTCCCCCATACAGTCCCTGCTTAGTACAACGAAATCTATCCTGGAATATACTTTATGGACGTGCGAGTAAAACGAGTAGCCCCTTCCTGTTGGCTGTCTATCTCTCCAGGGGTCCACTGCCCCCATTTGCTCCATAAACCTTTTCAGCTCCCTTGCCATTGCTGAGAGTCTACCCGTTCTGGGACACGACCGATCCAAAGTCGGGTCAAGGACCATGTTAAAGTCCCCTCCCATTATTAGCCTGCGAGAATCCAAGTCCGGGATCTTCCCCAGCACTCTTTTAATGAAGTCCACGTCATCCCAGTTCGGGGCATATATATTCACCAGCACCACTCTTCTCCCCTCCAGTCTGCCCCGTACCATCAGGTATCTGCCCCCTCCTGTCTGCGGATATGCCCTCTGCCTCAAATTGCACGCGCTTGTTGATCATGATTGCCACCCCTCTGGACTTCGAGTCTAAGTCCGAGTGGAAGACCTGGCTAATCCAGCCCTTCCTTAGCCTGGTCTGGTCTGACACTTTCAGATGTGTCTCCTGCAACATAATTACGTCCGCCCTCAGGACCCGCAAGTGCGCGAACACCCGTGCCCTCTTAACCGGCCCATTCAGTCCCTTGACGTTCCAGGTGATCAGCCTGGTCGGGGGGCACATCCCACCCCCCCCCCCCCACCCCGCCGGTCAGCCATAGCCTTTCTCGGGCCGGCCCCTGGCCCATGCGTCGCGCCATTCCTGGCCCACCCTTTGGCTGCCTCCACCCTCGACCTCCTTTCCAGTGCCTATTTCAAGTCCCTCTCCCGTCAGCAGAACAATCCCCCCCTCCCCTAACCCCATCCCCCGATACCCCCACCCCTGCCATCTACTGGCTGTAACTTCCCCCCCATCTGACTCCCTTGACTAGCCAATCTGCTAGCCCGGTGACTCAACACTCCGGCGCCTTCCTGTCTCATTCCCATTGTTTCCCCGTCCTCCTCCCCACCCACTGGGGCAAGCCGGCTCCAGTGTCTTCCGCGAGCTGCACAAAAAGCACAAACCAGCCCAAACAGGAAAAAAAAACACAGAAAAAAGAGAAAAAGCACATAAATATATACCCAAATCCCCCCCCCCCATAAGAAACAAGAGAGACCACAAAAAAAAGGGGGGGGGAAAGGGGGGGGGGGTTAACCCCCCAAACCAATGTCCATGAACAAAGGAAAGAGTCTCAAATGTTCCGCTTGGCCCCTTTGGCCCAGCAAACCGTTGAGCAGCAGTCCAGGCACATTCGGCGTTCCTTCCCACAGAAATCCTCGGGCCCTAACTCGCGTCCTTGGGGCCTCCTTTCGGGACCATCCCCAGGTCCCTCACAAAATACATCGCTTCTTCGGGCTCGGAGAAGTAGTGGTGTTGACCCTGGTGCGTGACCCATAGCCGAGCTGGGAACAGCAGACCAAACTTCACGTGCTTCTTGAACAGCACCTCCTTGACATTCTTAAAGGCTGCTCGCCGCCGAGCCACCTCCTGGCTTAGGTCCTGATAAATGCGGAGAACACTGTTGTTCCACGTGCTGCTCCTGGCGCTCTTTGCCCACTGCAGCACCCGCTCCTTGTCCACGAACCTGTGGAACCTAATCACCATCGGGCGGGGGGGGGTCCGCCCAGCCGCCCCTGCACCCTGTGTGCCCCCTCAAGCTCCGGCGGTCGCGGAAAGGCTTTGGCCCCCATCAGCTGCTTCAGCAGGTCTGCTACAAACGCTGCAGCATCAGCTCCCTCCGCCCCCTCCGGGAGGCCGACCATCCTCAGATTGTTCCTGCGGACTCTATTCTCCAGCTCCTCCACTCTGTCCAGCAGTCTTCTCTGCCGCTCTTTCAGGCCGTCAACTTCTAACGCTGCAACCGTTTGCGCATCCGCCTGCTCCTCCACCGCCTCTCCCAGCTCCTTAACTTTAACATCCTGGGCGTCCAGCCTCTGGTTCAGCTGATCCACCGCTTTCTGGATTGGGTCCAAGCTGTCCCGCTTCAGCGCTTCAAAACTGGACTTCATTACCTGGAGCATGTTATCCAGCTCCAGCTGGATTGCTGAGTCCGGGGTCCGTGTGTCCGCCATCTTAGGTCCCAGGTAATTTTCTTCAGGTCCTTGTCTATGTCCCTTTTTCCCCTTCTTCTTCTGCCTTCTGGAATCCCGCTATTCCATGTGCCGCAGCCCGCTCCTCAGCACCTTCGCTGCCGCCTTCCTTCGCCCAGCTCCTTAAATTTTATCTGAAGTGGGTCCAAACTGTCCTTCTTCAGCAACTCCAAACTTTTTTTCCTTGTCCTGGAGGAAGGAAGGTCCGTGGGTCCGCCATCTTACCCTTCAGGTCAGCTTCCTCCTTGCCTCCGTCTCTCTCTCTCTCTTTCTTCCTCTACCTGCTGGCCTCCCACGATTCCATCCGCTGCAGCCCGCTCTCCTCTTCTTTCACGGCAGCCTTTTTGCCGCCCCCGTGGTCCCGCTATCGCGGGGAATCAGCTGCTAAGCCCCGCCGGAGTGAGAGCCCGCCGAATGTGCGGCTCACTCGAACATCGCCGCCACCGGAAGTCCCCGGCCTTTTCTTTTAATCCAATATTATGCTTAACCTCCTTAGCAAGCCATGGATAGATGTTTCTCTCAGAGTTTTGTTATTCAATGCAATTTATTTTTGCTGAACATTTTGAATGATTTATTAAAAATGTTTTCCGCTGTTTATTTATTTATTACCATATCTTTTAGTCTACTTACCCAATCAACCTTAGCCTGTTCTCCCCTCAGACCAAAGTAATTGGCTTTGTTTAAGTTTAAGATTCATGTTTACGCTGGGAGCACATTGTTTTCGAACTCAACTTGAAATTAAGATCACTATTTCTCAGTGGGTCCTTTACAATGGCATTACTAATTAATCCTGCCTCATTGCACAGTACTGAAGTAGCTTAATTCCGCATTGGTTCCTCAACATAGTGCTCCAGGAAACCATCATTAAAGCATTCTGCAAACTCATCCCCCAGACCATCTTTGCAAATTGATTGGACAGATCTCTATGAAGATTAAACCCCCCCCCCCCCCAACACATAATTATTACATTGGCTTTGTGACAAGCTGGTTTAGCTCACCAGGCTAAATCGCTGGCTTTTAAAGCAGACCAAGCAGGCCAGCAGCACGGTTTGATTCCCGTACCAGCCTCCCCGAACAGGCGCCGGAATGTGGCGACTAGGGGCTTTTCACAGTAACTTCATTGAAGCCTACTCGTGACAATAAGCGATTTTCATTCATTTCATTTCAAGCTCCAATAATCTCTTGTTCAATGCTCTGTCCAGTGGTATCACGACTGTCAGGGGACCAATGAACTACTCCCAACAGTGTTTCCTGACTCTTCCTATTCTTAATCTCCACCCTTGGAGGGCAGGTAGGAGCACACAGATTTAAAAATGGCCTTTGCACTGTATGCAGGGGAGACAGAATGAGACCCTTAATTAAGGTCTCAATTGGCCTAATGTTGGCTGGCCTACTGATCACCATACCCACCCCCTGTATAATGGGGAACAGCTTGGGGGGTGGGCAAGACGGAGGTGTTCTGTACATCCAACTCCCCTCCCCCCCAACCCATAATAGATATGCAAAATCTAGCTCCATGTCTCTGTAATGGTGATTAGATCTAAATTTATCCTAATTTGTGCTATTAGTTCATCAATCCTACTGGAGATGCTTTGCACATTAAGATGAAGTGACTACTATTCCCTGCACGGACCTTACTTGTAGATGCAGCAACACTTGTTGTGTTTGGTCCCTTGCACTTTAAGATGAACTCACCAAACATTTTGATCTGTCCAAACCAAGATGTTTTCATTGTGTCTCATTGCGGACTCTGCACGTATAGAACATACAGTGCAGAAGGAGGCCATTCGGCCAATCGAGTCTGCACCGATCCACTTAAGCCCTCACTTCCACCCTATCCCCGTAACCCAATAACCCCTCCTAACCTGTTTTTTTGGTCACTAAGTGCATTTATCATGGTCAATCCACCTAACCGGCACATCTTTGGACTGTGGGACGAAACCGGAGCACCCGGAGGAAACCCACGCACACACAGGGAGGATGTACACACTCCGCACAGACAGTGACCCAGCGGGGAATCGAACCTGGGACCCTGGCGCTGTGAAGCCACATTGCTATCCACTTGTGTTACCGTGTTGCCCATAACTGGAGCTTCAGGTTAACTCTTGACCCCCCCCCCCCGCTGGCCCCAGGGTTGCTGGCGCCCCGGGCAAGCTGAACTTCGGCGCCCTTCGGTGGGGGGGGTCGGGTCGGGGGGGGGGGGGGGGGGTCGGGTCGGGGGGGGTCGGGGCGGGGGGTCGGGTCGGGTCGGGTCGGGGGGGTCGGGTCGGGGGGGTCGGGTCGGGGGGGGGGGGGTCGGGGGGGGTCGGGTTGGGGGGGGTCAGGTCGGGGGGGGTCGGGTCGGGTCGGGGGGGTCGGGTCGGGTCCGGGGGGTCGGGTCGGGTCGGGGGGTCGGGTCGGGTCGGGGGTGGTCGGGTCGGGTCGGGGGGGTCGGGTCGGGTCGGGGGGGGGGGGGGTCGGGTCGGGGGGGGTCGGGTCGGGGGGGGTGGGTTCGGGGGGGGGGGGGGGTCGGGGGGGGGGGGCGGGGGGGAGGGTCGGGTCGGGGGGGGAGGGTCGGGGGGGGGGTCGGGTCGGGGGGGGGTCGGGTCGGGGGGGGTCGGGGGGGGTCGGGTCGGGGGGGTCGGGTCGGGTCGGGGGGTCGGGTCGGGTCGGGGGGGGGGTCGGGTCAGGTTGGGGGGGTCGGGTCGGGTCGGGGGGGGTCGGGTCGGGTCGGGGGGGTCGGGGGGGTCGGGGGGGGGGGGGGGGGGGTCGGGTCGGGTCGGGTTGACATTGATCCTGAGCTGCTGCAACCTGTCTGGTAGTGGTACATGAATTTCAGTTGCTGTATCTATGCTCTGGATATATATTAACATTACCTGTCTAATATATTTCGCTAAAGGAGCACGGACAGATTCAAGCCTCTGAAATTGTAGCTTCTATGCCTGTGGCCATGTGGCCATCCGCCATGTTTGTGCGGGGCGGCCTGGGGGAGGGTTGGCACCGGCCCAACTGCGCACACGCGGGACCCGAGTCTTTTACGCGGCGCCGGGTCTCTGACGCCGGTCACGCACTCCTTGATGGCGCCCCCTAGCACATGGCGCCCCGGGCGACTGCCTGAGTTGCCGGTACCTTGAGCCGGCCCTGTCCGGGTGCTCCGGTTTCCTCCCACAGTCCAAAGACGTGCAGGTTAGGTGGATTGGCCGTGATAAATTGCCCTTAGTGTCCAAAAAGGGTAGGTGGGGTTACTGGGTTACGGGGATAGGGTGGAGGCGTGGGCTTAAGTGGGGTAATTTTTCTAAGGGCCGGTGCAGACTCGATGGGCCGTATGGCCTCCTTCTGCACTGTACATTCTATGAGTGTAACTTTACACAGATCGAGAAGGAGGGTCTGGCAGGTGGTATTCAGGGTAAAAAAGTTTGACCGGTACATCTACAGCCACCATTTCTACATTGTGAGGGACCATAAGCCCTTGCTCGGTCTATTTCGTGAGGACAAGGCGATCCCGTCTATTGCGTTGGCGCGGATCCAGCGCTGGGCCCTGCTATCCCTTTGAGCATTGGTCAGGGACCCACATTGCGCATGCTGACGCACTGAACCAGTTGCCACTGCCCGAGCCCCCCCCCCCCCGCACTCCCGGTCAAACTCGCCAAAGTGTGACATCTGGGGCGGAATTCTCCAACCCCCCCCCCACCCCGCAGGTTCGGGAAATCGCCCGGGGCTGGCGTAAATCCCGCCCCCACCGTAGCCGGAATACTCCGCCACCCGGGAATCGTCGGGGGCGGGAATCTCACCTCGCCCCCGCCAGTCAGCGGGTCCCTCCGCGCCGATCGGCGGGCCCCCGCCGACGCCGATCCCCCAGCCCGCGATGGGCCGAAGTCCCGCCGCTGAGAGGCCTCTCCCGCCGACGTGGTTTAAACCACCTCTGTACCGGCAGGAGCAGGCGACGCGAGCGGGCCCCGGGGGTCCTGTGGGGGGGGGGGGGGGGCGCGGGGCGATCAGACTCCGGGGAGTGCCCCCACGGTGGCCTGGCCCCCGATCGGTGCCCACCGATCGGCCGGCGGGCCTGTGCCGTGGGGGCACTCTTTCTTCCGCCGCCGCCACGGCCTCCACCATGGCGGAGGTGAAAGAGACTCCCAACACCGCGCATGCGCCGGTGGTGATGTCAGCGGCTGCTGACGCTCCGCCGCATGCGCGGACTCACGCTGACCAGCGAAAGCCTTTCGGCCAGCCCTGACACCGGGCGGCGTGGTGCCAAAGGCCGTTGGCGCCAGTCGGCGGGCAGGAGCCACTCCAGTGCGGGCCTAGCCTCTAAAGGTGCGGAGAATTCCACACCTTTGGGGAGGCCCGACGCCGGAGTGGTTGGCGCCACTCCGCTATGCCGGGACCCCCCGCCCCGTCGGGTAGGGGAGAATTTTGCCCCTGGTATTGGTTAGTGCCCAGCATTGACAGCAACCAGGGGAACTCCGCGCTTCTCCTCCGGGATGTCCGAGCTGAGTGTGGAGGACGAGGACTGTGGGGCAAGTGGGTTGTGGTACTGGCAATGGGTCAAGAGCTCATCTTGAGTTGCAAGCGAGCGAGCAATTTCTGGGCCAATGCTGTTTGATGCTTATCGGCGGGAGTTATGGCAGATTGGGGGACTGTTTAGATCTGGCCCTCTGTTGCTCCGAAGCTTCGGAGCTTCTATTCATCATTTGTGGTAGCCGTGTGCCACCTTGTGGCCAGATCTCAAAGTTTTGATCAGATGCCTTGACAAAAGGGTTTGAATTCTGAACGGCACAGTTTACAATACTGCCATGCTGAGGACTGATCCACAAATTACAGGTTTCTTAGAATTCAGACTTACGGAGCCAAGTTAATCCATTCGAATGGGGAGAAAACTGGAACCGTCAAATGTAACAATGAATACTGTGGTTTTGTTTTCCTCTTTCGTGGGATTTGAGCGTCGATGGTCAGATCCTTTATTGCCTTTGAGAGGTTGGTGGCCCTTCTTGAACCGCTGTCACCAAGTGCGCTGAACACAGTCCGCAGCCGCCATGCGAGGTCCCCGAACGTTGTGAGGACACGCGCCCCACGCTGTCGGGGTTCGGCCCATCGGGGGCGGAGCATGGGGGAAGGGCTTCAGGCGACATCCCCCAGTACGCCGTTTTTGAAGGGGCGGAGCATGGGAAAAACGGCGCCACCCCCGATTCCAGGGTCAAAGTTGATTCTCCGGCCGATCGCCGAACGCGATTTCGGTGTCAGCGATCACCCGCCCAAGGTGTGGCTGGACCAGTAGCTGACGTAGGTCAGTGGACACCAGGGGTGATGGGGGAAAGGGACTTGGTGCAGGTTAGGATACGGGCGTAGGGCCGTAGGATACTTTCAGATTTATGAACCAGGTTCTCAGCCTGCCTGCAGCGAGCCGTACCTTTGCATCACTGTTCGTCAGGAAGTTGGCGTGAATGGAACTGCAGAAGTTCAGAGGCACCATTTCCTGCCCCATGCCCGCTGCCAATTGAAAGGGTTGAAACGAAAAGGAGGCAGGACAGAGGCAAGGGTGAAGGCAGGAGAAATCAGTAGTCAGTTACATCTCACTTCTGCATATGTGCCTCAGTAGTGATTGGATATTATAATCACATCTACTTGCTTATAATGCAATGAAGTACCCTTGGTATGTATAGGTGAATCAGCATAATTGGGTAGAGATAAGAGAATATCAATGAGCGCGATTTAACGGCCTCATCATGCCCGGCTTGATGTCTCGCGAGATTTGCGATGCTCAAATCAACTTGCGAGATTTTATTTTTAGTTTTTCCAATTAAGGGCCAATTTAGCGTGGCCAATCCACCTACCCTGCACATCTTTGGGTCGTGGGGGTGAGACTCACGCAGACACGGGGAGAATGTGCAAACTCCACATGGACAGTGACTCAAGGCCGGGATCGAACCCGTTTGTTCAGCGCCGTGAGGCGGCAGTGCCAACCACTGCGCCCCGTGCCACCCTGCCCTTGTGACATTTATCTGATTCTCGCGAGAGACGTTGCAATCTGCGGGCAGCACGGGAGCACAGTTGCTTCACAGCTCCAGGGTCCCAGGTTCGATTCCCGGCTTAGGTCACTGTCTGTGTGGAGTCTGCACGTTCTCCCCGTGTGTGCGTGGGTTTCCTCCGGGTGCTCCGGTTGCCTCCAACAGTCCAAAGATGTGCAAGTTAGGTGGATTGGCTACGCTAAATTGCCCTTCGTGTCCAAAAGAGGTTAGGTGGGGTTACGGGGATAGGGTGGTGTGGGACGTAAGTAGGGTGCTTTTTCGATGGGCCGAATGGCCTCCTTTTGCTCTGTAAGTTCTATCATTCTATGATCTTGCCCTTGCTGCTCATTAGGCTCATTTAAATATGGGTTCACGCGATTCTCCCGGAGCCCGGGACCGAACGGCCGTGCCTAGCAGATCTCACCAGGGCAGCATTTAGAACCAGTTTCCACAAATGTGGACCAGTCCTAATGGCACCTTGGGGGGGTATCCCAGGACACTAAAGACCCCAGGGTGGTCAGGGAGAGGGCAGGGTGGCACCCCGGCACTCCCACTGGCACCCCGGCATGTTGGCACTGCCAGCCAGGCACTCTGGCCCAGAAAGTGGCACTCTGGCCAGGGTGGCAGTGCCAGGGATCTGACCGGGGGGGGGGGGGTGCTGACCTGGTGGAGGGAGTGATGAGGGGAGTGATGAGGGGACTGATGAGGGGCGTGATGAGGGGCGTGATGAGGGGCGTGATGAGGGGCGTGATGAGGGGCGTGATGAGGGAGTGATGAGGGGCGTGATGAGGGGCGTGATGAGGGGCGTGATGAGGGGCGTGATGAGGGGCGTGATGAGGGGCGTGATGAGGGGCGTGATGAGGGAGTTTTGAGGGGTGTGATGAGGGGAGTGATGAGGGGCGTGATGAGGGGCGTGATGAGGGGCGTGATGAGGGGAGTGATGAGGGGAGTGATGAGGGGCGTGATGAGGGGCGTGATGAGGGGCGTGATGAGGGGAGTGATGAGGGGAGTGATGAGGGGCGTGATGAGGGGCGTGATGAGGGGAATGATGAGGGGAGTGATGAGGGGCGTGATGAGGGGAGTGATGAGGGGCGTGATGAGGGGAGTGATGAGGGGCGTGATGAGGGGAGTGATGAGGGGAGTGATGAGGGGCGTGATGAGGGGAGTGATGAGGGGTGTGATGAGGGGAGTGATGAGGGGTGTGATGAGGGGAGTGATGAGGGGCGTGATGAGGGGCGTGATGAGGGGAGTGATGAGGGGCGTGATGAGGGGAGTGAAGAGGGGCGTGACGAGAGGAGTGATGAGGGGAGTGACGAGGGGAGTGATGAGGGGCGTGATGAGGGGCGTGATGAGGGGAGTGATGAGGGGTGTGATGAGGGGCGTGATGAGGGGTGTGATGAGGGAGTGATGAGGGGAGTGATGAGGGGCGTGATGAGGGGAGTGATGAGGGGAGTGATGAGGGGTGTGATGAGGGGCGTGATGAGGGGTGTGATGAGGGGAGTGATGAGGGGAGTGATGAGGGGCGTGATGAGGGGAGTGATGAGGGGAGTGATGAGGGGAGTGATGAGGGACGTGTTGAGGGAAGTGATGAGGGGCGTGATGAGGGGAGTGATGAGGGGTGTGATGAGGGGAGTGATGAGGGGCGTGACGAGGGGAGTGATGAGGGGCGTGATGAGGGGAGTGATGAGGGGAGTGATGAGGGGAGTGATGAGGGGAGTGATGAGGGGAGTGATGAGGGGCGTGATGAGGGGAGTGATGAGGGGAGTGATGAGGGGAGTGATGAGGGGCGTGATGAGGGGAGTAATGAGGGGAGTGATGAGGGGTGCTCCGGTGCGGCCTCAGAGTAGAGAAACTCCCTGAGGTAAAACAAATGGCAAAGTGCTGCTGAATAGCGCTGCGGCCAGCAAGAAACACCCCGCCAAACGCACCCAACACCAGACATAGATTTTTATCCGTTGAATCGTGGCTAATATGTAAATTGGTGATTGGTAAGAATAAATGCATCATTATCTGTGTATCAGTATAAAACTGATGTTTTCTAGTTTCTCGGTGAATTTGTACTCCGTCTGGCACGGGTATAACTTCCCCAGCTCAGAAAAATCAGTGGAGGAACCTTGAGTCCTGATTTGTTCTTTGCGGAATCGGAGGGCAATCAATTCCTCCCTTTCACAAAGGAACTGGGCAATTTGAGGCAATGCAGTTTGCCAGCTTCAGCCCAGATTTACTGGCAGACGGACCCTTCCCTGCCAATCTGCCTGGATTAAAGCATGCTGATACAGGATTGCTATGTTATCCTGTTATCTACCAACTGTTCAGAGATTAGCCCATTGGCCACTGTGAATGTATCGGAGAAAAGATGGGAAAGAATGCAGGGACTGAAACCTTTCACTCTTCCACACTCACATGTGCTCACAGTCATATTGTTGAATATTCTAGGGATAGATTGAAATTTGCTATCTATAGTACATAGATTTATCAACGTTGTCTATTTACATTTGACGTTGGCCATCACGTTCACGATCTCAGGGATGAACGGTGGCACAGTGGTTAGCACTGCTGCCTCACAGCTCCAGGATCCCAGGTTCAATTCCGGCCTCGGGTTACTGTCTGTGCGGAGTCTGCACATTCTCCCCGTGTCTGTGTGGGTCACCTCCGGGTGCTCCGGTTTCCTCCCACAGTCCGAAGATGTGCAGGTTAGCTGGAGCGGCCGTGCTAAATTGCTCCTTAGTGTCCAAAATGTTAGGTGGGGTTACGGGGATAGGGTGGAGGTGTGGGCTTAAGCAGGGTGCTCTTTCCTGGCAGCATGGTGGCCCAGTGGTTAGCACTGCTGCATCACGGCGCTGAGGACCCGGGTTCGATCCCGGCTCTGGGTCACTGTCCGCGTGGAGTTTGCACATTCTCCCCGTGTCTGCGTGGTCACACCTCCACAACCCAAAGATGTGCAGTTTAGGTGGATTGGCCATGCTAAATTTCCCCTTAAGTGGAAAAAAAAAGTAGGGTGCTTTTTCCAAGGGTCAGTGCAGACTTGATGGGCCGAATGGCCTCCTTCTGCACTATAAATTCTATGATCTATGACCCATAGCTCTAGACTACAACACGCTTGTTGGCATAGCAACTCGCGCTCCCTGCGTGGCTGTAATACACCACCACCACCAGTCTAGGACGGCAGGCGTTGGGTGTCATGGTGTGGCGTGTTCCCATTCCCAAAGGGACTGGTACAATGCAGGGGGGGGGGAAATGGATGCTAAAGCTTTGCTCCCATTCTGAATGATGTGCAGGGTAGGTGGATCAGCCATGCTAAATTGCCCCTTAATTAGAAAAAAAAATAAATGGGTACTCTAAATTTATGGAAGAAAAAGGAACTGTAAGAGCTTGGGGGAGGGTACTGCTGCCAAATATATAAGAGCGAGTTTGTGGGCCCCCTCAAGGTCCCCCCGGACAGGCAGTGATTACCATGGATTACAGGAGGGGGTGGTGGCACAGTGCTATTGTCACTCGACCAGTAATCCAGAGGCCCAGGGAGTGCTCTGTGGGTCTAGGTTCAAATCTCACCACAACAGATGGCGACATTTGGAAACAATAAAAATCTGGAATTGAAAGCCTAATGATTTTCTTTTTAATAACTTTAGATTACCCAATTGATTTTTTCCAATTAAGGGGCAATTTAGCGTGGCCAAGCCACCTACCCTGCACATCTGTGGGTTGTGGGTGGCGGAACCCACGGGGAGAATGTGCAAACTCCACACGGACAGTGCCCCAGAGCCGGGATCGAACCTGGGGCCTCGGCGCCGTGAGGCAGCAGTGCTAACCACTGCGCCACCGTGCTGCACTTTAAAAGCCTAATGATGACCATGAAACCATTGTCATCGAAACCCATCTTGTTCACTAATGTCCTTTAGGGAAGGAAATCTTCCTCTTTACTCCAGTCTGGCCCACCTGTGACTCCAGATCTACAGCAATGTGGCTGACTCTGAAATGGCCGAGCAAGCTGATGCACCATCAATTGGACACGAAGCGAAGATGTGATCCAAACAAAAGGCTTTAATACACAAGATGTGTGCCCGGCAGCAGACGTACAGAAGAATGGTCGACTGCCGGGGAACACGGGTTCTTATATCCCGCCTTGTAGGCGGAGCTACCTACCTCTCAGCCAATCGGCTGAGAGGCACATGACTTACCCGGGCCAATGGGCAGCGAGTCCTCTGCACTAATGGCAGCTCACCTCTGAAGGTACCGTAATACCCCTAGTCATACTACCACACAAGCCACTCAGTTCAAGGGCAATTAGGGCTGGGCAATAAATGTGGACCCAGCCAGCAACGCCCACGTCCCAGGATGAATTTTTAAAAAAACCATGGCCTTTCTGGAGCCAATACATGCACAAATGTAACTGCTCAATGCGTGCACAAATAAGATGCTGGACAACACACATGCGCTGGTAAAAGTTAGCCATGGCAGATGAACTCCGGGGGAGAAAACGTGTCTTCGAAAGGCACAACCTGGTAGCAGGACAAAGGGCTGAATTCTGAGACAGTCAGTCCCAGAAAATTCGGGAGAGTAGGTCTCCCTGGCTGGCACCTGTCACTTTTCCTGTTGTGTGATTGGGTGGGAGAGCAAAGAATTTAGTTTATTTAATTGCTACTTCGCTGAGAATAGCATCGCCCCCACGGTGATGAATGAAGGCTCATGACCCTGAACCAGGGTCAGTGTGGTGTTGAGCAGAGGCGAGTAAAGACTTAGGGTGGGATCCTCGATTCTGCGGCTAAGTGCCGAATCGGACGGAGAATTTGCAGGAGGTTTACGACCCAACAATCGGCGCTGACCCCTCTCCGATTCTGGTACCGGTGAGGGATTAGCGGCGACGCCGGGTGAAATTCCCGGATCCCACCGCAAAAAACGGCCGGAGAATGGCCGGGTCCCTGGCCACGAATGCGCAAGGCGACGATCTGCAGCGGTCGCGCCGTACAGCATGATGCCAGCTGTGCGCGGACCCGACCCGCCATCTGCGACCCCACAGGCCACCCCCTGGCCACCCCCCACCAGTCCCCCCAGCCCTCGCGGAAGCTCCCCCGCCCAGCGGCACAGATCCCGGACGAGTGTGGCGGCGCTGGACCACGCTGGGTTCCCGACCGCTCAGACCACACAAGTCCCGCGCCGTCAGGAACTCGGCCCATCAGGGATGGAGCATCACGGGACGGCCTTCCGATGATGCGCCAATGCCATTGCAATGGCACGCACCACGCAACGAGATTGCGCCATTTCCAATGGGCGGAGCATTGCTTACCGGGGTCAAACCGGTGCCGGCCCCAATTTGGCCGTCGGAGTTGATTCTCTGCCCGATCGGCAATTACAATATCGGCATCAGGCAACGGAGATTCCTATCCAATAGCTTTGAGGACAGAACAAGAGAACAAAGGACAAAGTACAATACAGCACAGGAACAGGCCCTTCGGCCCTCCAAGCCTGGAGCGGTCATGATAACAACTTTTGCCAAAACCCTCAGTACTTCCTTGTGCCATATCCCTCTATACCCATCCTATCCATGTGTTTGTCAAGATGCCTTCTGAACGCCGTTAATGTAACTGCCAGCTCCTAGACTGTACCCTTTACTGCACATGCGTAAATAGTTATAGTCGTTAATAAAGACTTACAGTCAACAAAGCGAAGACTACAGACTCTTCGTTAAGACATGACGTTCTGTAACTGTAATAAACCCCAGGAGACCCTTGGGGATGATCTGACTGAACTCCTCGTGGGGCCCGTGGAACATGAGCTCCCCCACCAAGAGGCGGATAGATGAAAGCAGGCCAGGATTGGGAACCGGCATCTTCGGTTGGTTCCGGCTGGGACTGGTGCACCGCATGCCGCTTTGCAGATTTGCTGTTCTTTAACAGAATAAAGCTAAATGTTTAAGCCTTCTCGGGACAGCTATGAATTTTATACTGGCAATGAGGGGGAAAAAACGGAACTGCGGGCTGCGATTCTGGATATTCGGACAGCTGTTGAATTTTGCTACAAAGGAGCCAGGTCAGAACAAATATAAAAATGCTGCTTTTCTGGAGGCTTGAACTAACTTCAAGGTCTGGAGTATCTTTCAGTTAAAGCTGCATCCAGTTGAAGCCCGTGTTATCTCCGTGTGCTTCACACAACATTTTTTTTTTAGTTCAATCTGATTTATTGAACCTGTCACACAGTTAGCACAGTTCTCTGTGAGTTCGACTCCCTGCTAACCTAAGTGTGATTACTCTGTCTGACTGAACCAGACTAGCTCTTAGCCACGTGCTGGAGGTGTTATGTGATATATACACCCTGACTTACTCTGTAGATGTCCCCAGTGGAGAGAGGCGGAGTGTGAGTGCTTCATGCCTTTTACAGTGGGAAACCACCCCCAAGTGTTCTGCCTGCTGATTGGTTATGTCCTGTTCTCTGTGTTCATTAGCTGCCTGTCTGTATCTCATTATGTGCATGTCTGCTCATCATGACAGGCTCGAGCCTCAATACTTTCCCATTTGCAATGATCACCGGTCCCACGTTCGCGCAACCACGAAGGAACAATCCTCTCCATCCCTGGGTAATGCCCAACACCTTGCCCCAGTCGCTGGTGGGGAACAGGGCCTGGATATGAGGCCGTTGCGAATCACCAAGATCGTTTAGGAGTTCACTGTCGGCATCGTACTTTCGGACAGCTTAGCTGTTCATGTGGCTGTTGACATTGTTCAAATGTTCCTCAGCGGCTTGACAAATGCAGTGGCCGCGCTCATCAGTGTTGTGTGCAGGAATACAGAATGATAAACAGCTGCTGTACAAGAGTTAAACCAAAACAGATGGGGCTGAGTTTTATGTGGGCTGTGTATTGCTCGCAGTACACTCGCCGGGGGGGGGGGGGGGGGGGGGGGGGGGGGGGGGGGGGGGGGGG